>NW_017728925.1:15402883-15461158 GCF_001723895.1 Crocodylus porosus
GCTCCGCAATGCTGTTCGCCCAGGCGCATGCACCTCTCCAGCTCTCCTGCCACCTTGCTTCCCTCGAGCGTGCAGACCGCACTTCCACCTGGAGTCTGGGGACATCTGCCGCTCTCCCAAAGGCAGTGGCTATGTGCACACAGCCGTACCCAGGCCCTGGCCCCAGCGCTGCGAGTGCCTCTGCAGCTTGTTGCAGAAAAGGTTACCAAAGGATTTTGCTGCTTGCATTGCATCGATTTGCATGGGGCCACAACCCAGAGCTGCTCTGTGGGACGTCTGTCATCCAGCCATGCCTGGCAGCCCCGGCCAACCTTCAACTAGAGCAATGGTGATTGCTTCTCAGCCTTTGGGCTAGATAGACTAGGGGCATCTGAACCCTAAGGCCTCTGCGCCTGGAGCTTGCACGTTGGATGTCTGCCTGGATTTGGAGCCCCAGACTGATGGGTCTGGGAGGGAGGATGCTTGCCCGGTGGCAGAGCCGCACAGACTTGACAGCTGACATTTGGATTTTGGAGCTTGACTCTTCGGCTTTGCCCAGTTGAATTAGGAACTGATTTGGCCTTGAAGAAGGTTTAGAAAAAAATCCTTGAGTGAGAGAAATACTTAAGGCTCCTCGTTCAAAGGCATGAGGCAACTTGAGGAGATGGATTAAGACGCGCTCTTTCATGAGTCGGGTGCAAGGGAGACCCTGTAACACGTGCTCCTCTGTTATTCCTATAAGCAGCTGTGTAGTCCCAGCACAGGCAGGGCCTTTTAACCGTGCTCTGAGCAGGGTTAGGCCAAGCCACACATAAAATGCTGCCCCGAGACGGGTCTGTACCAGCGCTGCTACCACCATGAAACCTGCGCTGGGGGGAGAAACAGGAGGAAATCTGAGCTGAGTGTAGGCAGCGGAGCGGCTGGACACAGTCTGGCAGCCCGCTAGATGGCACTGCAGCTTCAAAAACAGCTGCTGCTCCCCGAGGAGGAAGGGAAAGTGGCTACAGACTCACCTGACTGCTATTGCATCTATAGCAAGGATGCTGGGGAGCTGACGGAGCAGCCTTTCCAAGCCAGGGACAAGACCTCTGCTGACCCATAAGCATCTCTTATAGTTTACATACCACTTTAACCCCAGGGGAGGCTCGATTTTGTTGGAAGCATCAGCTAGCGAGTCATGCAAAGGATGGGGAGTCAGGATTTCTGCAGGCTGGTCCTTTCTCTGTGTGGAAAAGCTCATCAGGGCTTGTGCTTCCCCATCTGGACAGCAGCGGGGATGGCTGGTGTCTTCAAGGCTCTTGGCACCGTACAGTTCAAGTGCTGTGGGCCTGCAGCCATCTCTGGGTGGAGCTGGCACGGGGAAGCCTGGGAGCTTGTTGCACAGCGTGGGAGGAAGAGCTGGGCACCTGTTGGGGCTCGAGCACCGATTCCCAGAGCGGTCCATGACCAGCCCTCCCTGATCGCCTCTGCATGAGGCACAGTGAGCAGCTCTCAGCCTGCAAAAAGCCTCCCGCTTCAGGCCATTTGCCCGCTGCTGAGACACTGGGCTCTGGGGGACCCATAATGGCCTGGCTGGACACTGAGGGGGTCCCAGCCACTGAGCCGGGTGGAGGTGACTGTGGCTCACGTTGGCTCCTGAAGCAGGTGTGTGAAGCTGCCGGGTGCAGCAGAGACCCCAGGACCGCTGAGGTGGGGGAGACAGGGACTTAAAAGTGAACCAGCCACCTGACCCCACTCCTTTCCACCCGGCTGGGAGACACCAGCACCGAGCTCCCACGCGGCTCACAACCCTGCTGAACCGAGGCCGAGAGGGAGCCAGCAGAGCCTGAGGCTGCATAGCCAAGGAACGAAGATGGCAGCTCCGTGACCCAGGGCCAGCGGCTGCTGCAAGCCTGTTTGGCCTTTTCCAGTCCCTCCTCCCCGTCTCTCTTTCACCCAGACAATGCTCCGGCCAAACAAAGCCAAAGGGAGTCGGAGGCCGAGGGGCTCTCCCCAGCCCTACTGCACCACGCGGAAACAAAGGGCTAATTGTTCGGTTGGCTGGGGGCTTTATCAGGCTGCAATTGTTGAGTGAGAGAAAGGAAGGGGGGAAGGGTAGGACGGCACCCAGGCAAGCCCGGCTGCTTCCTTCTCTGGAAGGGGAAAATGACTTTTGGCCAGAAAAACAGATCCAGGAGGAGAAAAGGGGTGGAGAAGGTGCTGGGGCTGCACGCGTGGGCCTGAGGAGGGTAGGGATGAAAAGGACCAGTCAGCAGGGAAAAAGATGGGAAAGTGGCACCGTCAAGGTCACCCAACATGGCCCAAGTCCCCCAGTCACCTGTTATTTGATGAGCTTCCAGCCCATACTGCCTGTGCCTCAGTTTCCCCCATCAACAGCTGACCGCCGCATGGCAGTTGTCACCATCCCCGGTGCTCGCGGGTCCCCTTCGTCAGCAGCTCGGCTCCCAAGAAGCAGCGCCGAGGGCTGGAAGAGCCGCAGAGGCTGAAGAATCAAGGGTCCCTTCCAGCCCTAATGTCCATGAAATCTCTGAAAGTCTTCAGGGGTAAGAGGCAAGGAGCTGAGACCTTGTGCTGGGGGAGCTGGATTGCAATCAGCCACACGCACGGTCCGGATGCTGAGTTACTCCGCACTTCCAAGGGGTAACTTCACCCTGGATGGGAGTGATTTAATCCAGAGTACGACTGCCCGTCATGTGTCTGCGTCCCCCCACTCTGTGCTAAAGTCCCTTTCCTGCACAGCCCCCCTGTGTCCTGGGGTCCCACACACGCCTCGGGCAGCCGCTGCTAAATGCCCGCAGCCCTTCGTGGCGCAGGCAAACCCAGGCAGCGTTCCCAAAAGGAAGGGCCCTGTCCTGGCAGCGAATGGGCAGGAGGTGGGTGGCACTGGCCTTGGGAGGGATTTGTTTGTGGAAGAGCAGTGTCCCCACATGGCCTCAGCTCCAGCCCAGCGGGCACTGTCCACCCACGCACCGCTTCGCCCCACACCCCGCGAAGCATGGGGGGGGGCGTCTGCACGTAGGAAACGACGGCGGGGTGTTCACGCCGCGACCATCCTACACGAGTAAGTAAGGGGAGATGAGGCGCAGTATTTCCGGGGACCGAGGATGCTTTTGCTTTGCTCTTGGCTGTATTTTTGCATTGCTGAGGACTCTCTTGATAGGCAAGACATGAGGTCAGGTGGGCTGCGGCACGTTCCTACGCTGTGCTCCCCCTGGGAGACCCGACCTTTGTTCTTCCTTGCTCTCCGTGGTCAGAAAGTGTGTGCACGCGCATGTGTGTGTGCGAGCAGCATATAAAACTGGCCTCCCTGCCTCTCTGTTGAGTTGCATATCCAGAAGACTGCTCCCGGTAGGGGCAGATGACAGGACGAGGCGCGATGGGCTCAAGTTGCAGCGAGGGAAGTTTAGGTTAGATACTAGGAAAAATTGTCTCACTAGGAGGGTGGTGAAGCACGGGGACAGGTCACCCGGACGGGGAGTGGCATCCCCACCCTTGGAGGTTGTTAAGACGTGGCTAAACAAAGCCCTGGCTGGGATGATGTAGCTGGGGCTGGTCCTGCTTGGAGCAGGGGGCTGGACTAGCTGTGACCTGAGGTCCCTTCAACCCTCATTGTCGATGATCCTGCGAAGACCCTTTCTACAGCCCGTCAACATGACAGGCCTGCGCTGGATTCGGACCCAAGAAGTAACTCAGCCATGAGTAAAACCTGCAGTCTACACGGGCCCTGCCCCGAGGAGCTCACGGTCTAAGCAGGCTGAAGGTCTAGTCACCCCGTTTTGCAGGCAGGCGCCGAGTGAAGTGACTCCCCGCCTCCCTAGCCAAGTCAGGAACTGAAGGTAGGTCTTTTGAAGGTCAAAGCTTTACCTAAAACACAGGCCTGTGGCTCGGCTGGCCAACGCACCCCGTTTTCTATAAGCAACAGGACACAAGGGTGTGATGTAGCTGGCGTGGGCTCCCTGGCCTGAATGGAGGGCTGCCTTTGGCACGGCCCCAGAACAAGCACACGCCTCCCATGCCGCAGCGAGCATCCGAACCCCTGCCCTTTCAAGCCAAAGCACCTTTCAGTCACCCGGCCGCTGCACACACCTCTTCCCTCCCCTAAGCCCGAGCCAGTCCCAAACCGAAGGGCTATTAGCTGGCGCAGCTCTGGCACTTTAAACTGCAGCCCAAATGTGTAAAACTGCCCTGCCGGAGTCAACCCGGCTGTAATTAATGAGCGCGGTTATCAAGGGAAGGGGTGGATTAATGTGGGAAAGGCATTGACGAAGGCGGAGGAGGGCAGATGCTTTGCTGCAGTCCCCGATCAATACAGACCTTGGAGGATGAGCACGAGCTTCAAAGGGATGCATCCGTGAACAGCTGAAGGCTGCTGGCTCCCGGGTGGCCTCCCCGCCTGGAGCAATGAGTGAAGCATGGCAGGGTGTGCCTTGCCCACTTGAGCAATTAGCCCGGCCTTGGGTCTCCGCAAGGAGTCGCTGTCCACTCTCGGGGCTGGGCATCTGGAGGATTTCCCTGTGGTGGCTGCTGTGCCACCCCCCCCAACCCAGCCGATGCATTGCCCTCGCTCTTATCAACTAGCACTTTGTCCACCTCAAAGCACTTTGCAGGACCATCGTGTCCATTCCACAGACAGGGAAACTGAGGCATGGCGTGCTGGGCTGCCTTGCCCATGGTCAGTGGCAGAGCTCAGCCTCCTGTGCCACACTGCAGGGCTCTCCCTGCTAGGCCATGCTGCCTCTCCTCTCCACCTCCCTGTGCAGCAAGGACATCCCAGAGTGCTTTGCTGGTGCTGCCCCCACCCCCGCCCGCCGGCACAGAGGCAGGGCGGACTGGCGCTGCATGCTCACATTGAGGGATGCTGCCCCAGGGTGCAGCTGGGTCCGGCAGGGGCGTCACCAGCTGGACGCAGACACTTCAGCGGCCGTGGATGCTAGACCAGAAGGGATCTGGTGGCTGGGGGTCCCAGAGGAACCGGGGAGGAAAGCTCTGAGCTGTGCCTCAGTTTCCCCAAAGGTGTCCTTCCCCCTCACCCCTTTCTGGAGAGCCAGGTGGAGGGTGGAGGATTCAAGGGGGGCAGGCAGACTGGAGCGTGCTCTTCCCCCAGCTCCCAGCCGGGCCTGCCGGGCCGCGCTGGAATGCACGCTGAATTCCTTGCCGGCTTAGTGCATGTTCCTGGCATGTTTGCCCTCCGATCGCTGGGAGCAACTGCGCTTTTCCCACACTTCGCAGAACGGCCCCGGGATCACGCCCCCTCCTTCCCCCCGCAAGGGTCTCGTGCAGGCGCGCACTCAGGCCGAGGGGGCCAGGCACAGTGTGCACCACGCGGTCCCCCACCCCGGGGTCATCTCCCCTCCCAGCCATGTCCACCACTGCCGGGAGCCTCGGAGCCCACGGGGGCTGAATTCGGTCCTGATCGTTCTGCACGGAGCAGGGGCGTTGGGCTGGTCACTTCTGTACCTGCTGGTTCTTGTGCTTTGGCCCAAGGGTGCCTTGCTCCATCTCAGAGATGCTCAGGCATCCCTAGCACGGCTGAACAAGCAAAGGGCACAACCTCCAGGGTTCCCTAGGGTGCTATGACCCTCTCATGGCCATTAGATGGGTGTGTGCATCCAAACTTTGGGATGCTTCAGAGCAATGCAAGCTTCTCAACCATTCCTGGACCGGTTCCCGCAACACCCTGCAACGCAAGGAAGCACTGTCACCCCCCTTTGGAAATGGGGGCTTAGCACAGAAGCAAAGGCACTGGTCCTCAAAGAAATGGGGAATCGATGTTGAAATAACTTTGGGGATCCAGAGATAAGTGACTGGTCCAGAAATTGACCCCCCCATTCTTCCACCTCCACAGCTGGATGCCACCTTCCCACCCACTCCCGCACTTCCCTGGGGCCAGGAATGACTGGGATCTCCGGGTCATGTCATCACAAGACTCGGGGCCCTTTGCAGACGTGAATATGCTCACCTGTTATTTGCCAACAATTCACCCACAAGTACTTGGCAAACAGAGGAATGCAATCATAGAGCATGACCCAGCACAGGCCCTTGAGTGTAGGTTTGCTTCTGTTTGGATTGTTTTATGGCAAAGCTTTTTCAGTCACTCTGCTTATTTGAGCTGCATTAAAACCAACAGAAGAAATCAGCATTTCGTGGGCGCCTGCCAGGTTCCCGGTCTCTATCTCTCCCTTTCTCATAGGAAACCCCCATAAAAGTGATGAGAACAGAACACCCACAGCATCGCCTTCTGTTCTGCTCCTATCGCAAACCAAACACGGGGGAAGAGGAATGTAAACAGTTTCTTTAGCCCGACCAAATTGCCAGATGTCAAATTAACACACTCAGTTAAGCCCTGGCCTTAATTGCCTTGTTTGAAGTTCTAAAGCAAGCTCCCATACAGCCCAGCTCTCCAGGAGGACTGTATGGAGTGACTCAATCGCTTAATCACCCTTGCCCGGCTGAACGGACTGCTAATTTCCCTCCTGGGACGAGTGGGTGGGCAGCACGCTGGTAGGAACTGGTTTGATCTTTGCCAGCAAGCTGAGCTCCGTCCTGGCCGTTGCCACCAGCCCGTGACACTGTGGACACCGTGTTCGCAGTGCCAGCGACACTGGCCACGGGGGCACGAGGGGCACGCAATGCCGGGGTCTGGCTGCGCTGGGGTGTACCGGATAACACAAACAAGTAGCCCTGTGCCAGGCGCGCGGTTCACACCCCCCGCGAGCGGCTGGAGCCCTGGCCTGTGCTAGGACCAGCCGCGCCAGGCCCCGCTGACAATCCTTATCAAGTTTTCTCAGTAGCAGAACTGCCTCGTGTAAGACAATGAAGGTCAGGGGGACACAGGGAGGGTTGAGGTTTTGCCATCAAAACAGCCCTTTTTATACTTTCTTTCCCTTCCTGTCTGTCCAATCCCAGGCCTAGACACACTGGAAAACCAGGGAGAAGAGGTTTGGAAGTCTTTAGGGACTCGGACATGGACCCCGCTCGGTTTTCGGTGAAAGTGTTATCTGCAACGAGAGCAGCCAAGAAATCCAGCCGTTTCCAAAATCCTGAACGTTTCCATTGTATTTGGTGATGAGCAAACAGGTGCACGTATGAGACCGTGCCACGGGCGTGTGCAAACTGGACGGGTCACCACGTGCTTACTGCAATGAGCTTTATTGTGTGTTGATCCCTCTGTCCTCCGCAGGTGAAAATCAGAAGTGTTCACCATAAACCCTTGCCTGCTAAAAGTTCATGGAGATTGCTGTCTAGGTCAAGGACCAGCAACCCTTGGTTTCTGGAGCCAGATAAAGCTAGGAGACCTAGGAATGAAACTTTTTTTTTTTTTTTTTTTGCAGTGCAAACCCAGACACTTTCTGCTAGCAATGTGGCTTGCAGTGGGGTTCGGATGTTGCCAAATTTCTAACACAACAGAGAACAGAAAAAGTCTGTCAATGCCGAACACTTCCTTTTGACAGATTCCAACCGAGGCAGATGGGTGTTTCTTTTGCAATGATGCTAAACCATCCTTGCATTTTTTTTTTAAAAAAAAGGAAAAGCATAGCGTTGATTCAGATCAAAGCAAAAGGTTTTATTTGACCCTAACCCTTTTTTTAAAAACTTTTTGGTGCCCAAAAATGTTTTTTAAATTGCTTCCAGCCCCTCTCATAAGGAGATTGTTTGTAGATTTTTTTCAGCGGAGCCAAAAGAAAAAGAAAAAAAGAAAAGCCCTGACAAATCCCCTGTTTGTCCAGGTCTAGATCCAACTTCTATTCCTTCTGCCCAGCTGCCAGAGCGACAGGTTCCCATAGATCTCACAGCCTCTGTAGGACCATGGTTTGCAGGAGATGTAGGAGCATCTCAGTCCTCAGCGACTCAGCCACGTCTGTACTCGATATAGACCCCGTCCCCTTTGGACTACGGGGGCAGGAAACTCTTCTCCATTTTCCATATGGGGAAATAACAGACAGAGACAAATGTATCCCCAGTGAAACACCTTTGATTTAAATGGATGCTGCTCAGGGAGGTGAAGTGACTTGCCCAAGGCCTTGCAGGACGTCAGTGGCAGAGCCAGCCAGGACAAGCACGCTGACTCCCTGCTCCACCCTGCCTGCTCTGTATGAAAAGGGGAGATACCAGGGGCCAGCCCTGCCACCAGCCTGCCACCTGCCTCCCCCCACCCCGGGCAGAAAGAGTGAAGAACACCTGGGCGCTACCTGTCCTTGATTTGCCACGGATGCCCCCGGTTCGCACACATGCTTGCTGAGACCTGCTATTAGACCTGCCTCTCTCCTCTGGCTCGGCCTCACCTTGTTGCCCCCCCCCCCAACATCATACCAGAGCCTCTGTGGGGGCCTTCAGCAAGCCGCCGTGAGCAGCCCCGTCCAGCTGCGGTGGCTGGCTAGCTCTGCAAATAGCCGCTGCGGCACCGGATAAGGCTCTGCTGAACTTTGCTTCCTCTATCGATAACAGAGTGTTCTTGGCCGGAGCCCAGGAGCAAATTCCCGCGGAAAGTGGGCTCTTTCCCGCCCCCGGGCCTTGCTGGCCATTCCCCGTGGCTGCAGCCTGCATCCTCCTCCTCCGCCGCTCCACGGCCTTTGCCAGTGCGGCAGGGACAGCACTGCCCTTCCCCTCCCCACTGTGCGCAAGCAGCTTTTGCAAAGCCCTGGGCCCGGAGAAGGCTCCTGGGTACCATGGCAGGGTGCCCCTCTCATGTGCCGATGGTGGGGAACCCTTCCCATCCCGCTCCATCTCCCGGCTCGAGGGAGCAGTGGCAGGTCGGGGCTGGGTGTGCTCGTGTGAGTCAGAGCAGCCCCAAGGCTGCTCTAACTGCGTTGGGGCTTTGTGCTTCACGATGGGGAGAAATCACATGTTGGCTTACAATCCCTTTTGCCTCTCCCCACCCAGCAGCAAAGGGAGTGGTGCGTCCCTAGCTTTTATTACTTCCTTGCTTGTGTCTGCATTCGGCGCCCTAATCCGGGGGTGTGCGGCGGGGGAGACTCTCCCAATCTGGGGACTGGGGCTGGCAGAGAAGAGCAGCCCCATCCACTCAATGCCACTGAAATGCACTGCTCCGCACCGCTCCTTACAGCAGGGACGTGTGTGTACGCAAGGCCAGGCCTGAAGTCCCCTGTCCTCCGTGATCTTGGGAGCTGACGTTCAGGGAATGGGGGGCATGCGGGCCTGCAGCCCCAGGTCTGCGTGATTTCCACCCAAAAGGCAGACCTTGGAAGTTGCCAGACCCTTTGCCCCTCCCGCAGAGCACCTGCTGCCAGGGGAGCAGGCTTCTGGGGCCCGGGGCAAGGTGAGCAGGGTTTATTTGTCTTTGAACAGATTGGCTGAGTCCAGCTGGGGGAGAGGAGCGGGGGCTTGCCAGGACGGGGGCTGCAAAGGGAAACCCTCCTGTTTGCATTTAAACGGATTGGCTCATCTCAGCGGCAAGGGGAGACCGTGCTGCTGGAAAGGGGCAGGCAACGGAGCCGGCTTCGTTTTCAAATCCATTGGCTAATCAGAAACAGGCAGGCGGGGCAGAGGGACTGGCCTAATTGTTAATTGCTTTAATTAGTCAGGTATGCTCCGAGCTGGATCCGTCCTTGGCACCCAGCGCCCTGCTTTCCTCTGCCGAGGCAATGAGCCGGAGCCTCGTCCTTCCCAAGCAAGCTCACGCCTCCGTGTAGCGGGCCCCCAACTGCCCTGCCAGCCCCCCCCCGGGCATTTTGGGGTGACCCTTGTGCAGGCTCAGAGAGATCGCAGTGTTTGGGGGCTGCTTGCTCAGCCCTTCGGGGCCGGCATTGAAGCCTCCAGTATGTTTAGCCTCCTCTGCCCACAGCGGAGATGGGCAGGGCTGGAAGGACTTCCCCGGGCTGTACGTGACCGGGCAAGGTGGTGTGTCGTGCGAGGGGGATCGGGCCCCCGGGCGTCACTCGGCCCATGTTGCAATGCAGGGAGCAGTTGCGGCCTTGTCTCTACTTGCCGCGCTTCCCGCTCCGGGGCTCGACGGGGGAGATAAAAACTGCCTTTGTGGGACGGCAGGACAAGTCCTGACACCGCTTCCCGGTGCCTGCTGCCAACTTCGGAGCGTGAGAAAATACCAGGCCATGCACAAAGGATCAACAGCACACAGATGCGTGGAGATGACTGATACTTTAATGGTGATGCTGTTGGGCGCCTTTCCCGTCGTCTCTGGATTTTGGCATTCGGGGTTGCAAAGCTCAACCTGCCCACGCACGGGGACAGACTCAGATCCAGGCTAAACTGGGGTTTATTGCACCCGTTTCACTGCATGCTCAGGCCCATGGGCGACTGGTGCCTCCCGAGTCTGGGGGGGCACCAGATCACCGACGGGGAACGGGGGGGTCCGCCAGCCGCCGATCACCGAGCCAGCACTTCCAGTTTCACGGCTGGAGCTTCCAGGGGGTGCACGGCCAATCTCCGGGGGTGCGCGTGCACCCGCATGCACGCCCTACACGTTGCCAATGCTCGTGCCGACTGCCTCCATGCACACACAAATCCCCGAGGACAGTTGCTGAAGCCAGGGCCTCACTTGGCATGAGCTTCCCTCCCCTGTTACACCAGCTTCCCCTGGGCCCATTGCCTGGTTTAGTCAAACCCCACTTCGGCCCCAGGCCTACATTTCCAAAAGGGACCCAGCGATTGTGAGTGCCCAGCTGGAGATGCTTCAAAGGAGCCCGTTGTTCTGGGGTGGAGGATGCTCGGGCAGTACCAAAAATCAAAGCACCCAAGTTCCCTCCACACTTAGTGGTCAAGAAACCCCAAGAGAGCACAGGGCCTCAGGACCAAGGTACATTTTGGGGAGATTTCTATGCCTCTGCCCAAGGCACATCCACTGCAGGGATCGCAAACACCAGGCAGCTTCCCAGAGCGGCTGTCGAACAAAGGCAGAGCAGAAATGTGCTCCGTACATTTGGGGGAGATGAGCATTGCTGGTAGAAGCAGCCCCTTGTTCGGGCACCACTGCATTCAGTGAATCCCATTGCCCAGAGCGGGTGGTCAGTGCCCATTCCCAATGCTGGCTCTTCAGGAATCTGAGTTTAAGGGCTTTCTCCACCATCTGGCTTAGGGGAAAAAGTCAGATTCAGCAGGCTAGGCTGTCCTGGGCCCCTGGCAGGGTAAGGCTCTGCACTGTCCTGGCTGCAGGGCCGCTAATTGCACCTTTCACCAGGCCTCAGCTCACACTGGGTGCACCTTGGATGCACAGTGACCAAAAATTACTGCGCAGTACAGATGCGCATCTACACGTGCATGCCTGTGCTGCACAGGAAATATGGCGACTTACCCCGACTTGAGCGAAATTGAGCGATCATGCAGACATCAAATTTACACCCGATTAGTTACTGCGCAATAAAGCACGTGTAGACAACTTACTGCATAGTAACACTATTGGGACTGACTTGAGACTAACTTTAGTCCCAAGCCAGTCCACACAGAGCGTTAAAGCACTTTAACGCCTGCACATGTAGATGCCAGCCTATTCCCGCTTACAGAGCAGTAATTTACTGTTCCGTAAATTTAAACTGGCATAAATGCACATGTAGACATGCCCAGTGGAAATGAGATTACAACAAGATGAGGCAGTCCTGGAGAAGAAACAAAAAGAGAATAAGCCTGAGCTACTATCATGCTTCTGGGATATGCCCAGACATATGCCATTTGACTTTGTGGAGGGTGAAAAATGCCACAGCTTAATTATGGCATCTCCTCCTTCATCTCTGCCAGAGGCTGCGGGGCTGGGACAGTCCTGGGCAAAGCTGTGCCTGTCCCAGCTGCGTGTTCCCCATGGAAAGGGCGAAGCAGCCCTCCCGTTTCTCTGGGGAACAGCAAGGACGCCTGCTGGAAAACTTTTTGCACTGCTTATCACACACGTGTGGAGATCAGGGGAATCCAGCCTGATTGTTACTATCATAAATGCCAAAGGGGCTCCTGCCCTCTGACACCCTCCAACTCCACCGAGCTCTTGTGGCCTAGCCCGGTGGTTTCCCATCACTCCCGCAGCCCTTGCAGTCACTCCTTTCAGGCTCCTACTTGCCACCCCGGTGCTCAGCGGTGCTCCAGCCAGCTCATGCATGCTGCAGATGCCTGTCCAGACGCTAATCGCGCCGTACAAGAGAGATCTGATAAGCAGGAGCCCTGAGCGACACTTGCGCGGAGCAGCCCAAAGGACGACAGCTGGAAAGACTAACGTTCATTGTCTGCGCTCTGAATGCTTCCCAGCTCAGCAGCCTCTGCTCAGATCTGCGGCGGGATGCTATCAGCTGGCTATCCCTCTCTCTGCCCGTTCGCTGACGTTATGCAGTTATTCAAACTTTGCTTTGCCCCCGGTAGTTAAAACGTTAGCGTCTGAGGGATGTTGTTGCTGCCTGGTGGGCGATGTCCCTTCTCCAGAGTTACACACAACCCTAACATCGTGAAGAGAGGCTTTTCCCAGTGCCTGCAAACCTGGACCATGCACAGAGGGATGTGAGCTAGAAACAGCCCACTTAGAGCTGAGCTGCATGGCAAAGGAAAGCCCCCAGAAATGCTTTTCGAGTGGCCGCAGCCCCTCTGACCACCCCTGGCATTGACTGTGGCCCATTGAGCGGCATGGGGGTGGGTGCTCTGGCCCTCGGTATCAGCAGTGTCCAGGCAGGCAGTGGCTGGTCCTTCCCTGCTCCCAGTCACTTAGTTTGTAGTGTCCCAGGCACAGCCGGGACAAGAGCAGCCCCTGCCCGCAGGGCTTGCAGAAACGGTGCGTGCGGTGCCAAGCCCTGGAGGCATATGAAGCTGGGGCACGTGTGGTTTCGCTCGAGAGTCATGCCTCTGGGCGCTCCACCTGTCCGCACCGAGTCTCCTCTCTGCGCTCGCACAGGAGATGCTATCCCTGGGGTATGGGATTTCCACCCTCAGCACTTCCAGCAAAGGGAAGCAGGTTATGCCCGGGCACGTCCCTCTCTAGTGTTCGGCATCCCGCTGGGCGCACCCTTGTTCTGGGACAGAGATGCTGCAAAGACAGCGCAAGGGGCTGTTTCTCCTGGGTGCTGAGCTCCCGCTGTCCTCAGGGGAACTGAGGGTGCTCAGCCCTTATGAAGGCCCCGAGAAACGCGCTTTCCCACCCCTCTCGCATCCTGTTCGTGCCAGCTGCCCCCATCCTTCAGGCCGGGCTGGTGGGTGGGGGCCTGCAGGACAAGGGAGCATCATATGGACTTTGCACGCCAGGGCAAGGCATAATGTCCTTCGCACTGCAGTGGTACAAGGGGTTTCTACATTGCACGAAGCTGACCGCACGATGCAAGGCTGGGGGGGCTCGGATTCATATGCCTCCTGTGCACTGCTCCCTGACAGCAACACGTGCGAGCCCTGCCCAAGGAGAGGGCTGTCAGATAAAATCACACCGCAGGAGAAGAGTTTCCGAGTCGGAAACCCCCGGCTGGCAGAGCCAAGACCAGAGCAGGCCTGTAGAGATGCCCGTACTAGTTCTCTTGCCACTCACGCAGCCTATTCCTCCTCGCTCCAGCAAACTACCAGCTACCTCTTTCACTCTCCATAAAATCCCCAATAAAAAGGTAACGACTTCCCCACCGAGAGTTTGGCTCCGAATTCGTGGTTCACCCTGTCCCCAAAGGAGCCCAGCAAAGGATGGGGATGAGCTGCGCCTACTTGCAGCCTTATACAACAAAGGGCAAGTCAGGCACCTCCTTTCCCTCTCGTGTCAAGGGTGCCCAAGTCTGGACAGCGCCTTGGAACAAAAGGCTTGAAAGCAACTCGCTGGAAACCCGCCAACGTTCACAAAGACGCAGGGGACGGACTAGCCCAAACACGCCCTGTGCCTAGCTTCGAATGCCGGACCCACAATGCCTTCAATAAACCCAGCCGCGGCTGTAGGAGCAACACATACTTGCCATTACGTCGTTTCCAAAGAGCACAGATTGGGTCCATTGCACATCACCTGGGAGCAGAGCCATCCCAGCAGGACCGGGGGCCAGGTGGCTTGTTACCCCGTCCTGCAGCCCAGCGCCTCCGTGGCTTCGAACAGCCGAGCCGTGACCTCCCCTGACCCCGAGCTCTGCCGGCAGTCCCTTCTCCCAGCCTCCAGCTACCTCGTCTTCAACCGCGTATTTATCTGGGCATTAAATACATTCCAGTGCGTTCACAACGGTGGGGAAAAGACAAGGCACGCTAACAGACAACTGTCCCACTTCCCCGAGAGCTAAGGCTGCGATATCAAAGAGACCCTGCCACCGAGGGCACGCTACGAAAACCACGAGCAAGAACTTTTGTATTTTAAAGGGCAATTCAGCCGTTTTCTGATATGAGAAGGCTCTGGAGACTGGAGAGCCATTTCGTTTCCAAGGCATGAGATCCTATCCCGCCCCGATTAGAAAGGACTGAAAGTTGTCACCATCCAACGGGCAATCTGAAAAAGTCTTGCTTCAGGTCTTTCTGGACGACTGCCCCGTCGCTACGACCCGAATCCATAGCGGCAGTCCCTTTTAGCCGCTGGAAAGTTTCCTCCAGGTCCGACCCAGCTCCTGACCCCATTTTGAATCAGTCTGGTCAAACACTTTCCAAATGTTGTTTCTTTCTCAGTAAAAAACCAGCTTTTCAAGAACAACTAGAGATTTTTTTTTTGCATAGAGAAAGTGCATTTTTTTGTTTTAAAAAAAAAATCTAAGGTTTTCAGTGAATAAAGAAAACCCTACTTAGTATTGGCAAGCACCTGCATTTAAAAATTGCTTTCTCCATTGCTTTCTCCATTGCAAAAGCTGCTTTCTCCATTGCTTTCTTCATTGCAAACATTGCTCCCTCCATTGCAAAACCCCCACATTTTTTAGCAAAAAGCTTGGCAATTCTTTGCCAAACATTTTTCACAAGCATGGATATTTTTCTTTTACGTAAGAACCGCCATCTACCGGGTCAGACCACTCATTCAAAATGGATGAGCATTTCCATCGTGTTTTCTCCATAACGGGAAAAAACCCCAGTCCCAACCAGCTCACGATCTAAGCCCTCCACTTAATGAGATGTCCTCCTTTCCTGGCTTGAGACATGCATGGTTTTGTTCATACACCTGGGCCCCTCACCTGCCTGCATGAAATCTCATCCCTCAAGTGGAAAGGGAGGAGACGGCAGCAAGGTAACTGAGATAGGGACTCTTCTCCTCTGCCGTCGCAGCTGAGAAAAGAATTATGTCCGGGCATGTCCCAGAAGTACGTTAGGAGCTGTCAGCCTCCCAACCGCAATGCCCTTGTTAAATGCAGAAGGAATGCCTCAGCTGGCATATCCTCCGAATCCGGCCCCTGTCACAAACCCTTGCTATAAGAGAGGCTCCAGAGAAAACAGGCATGCCCACTAAGTGCCGACTGCCCGAGGTGCCCGGGGCTAGGGACAGAAAGTGGCTCAGTAAATCAGAGCCGTGCCATTTCCTGGGCTTTGCACAATACGTCAGACCAGGAGCCAGGGGGGAACAGAGCCCGGGTCCCGGACTCCCTAGCTGCCGCTGTGCTCAGCACCAGACCTCCAGGCAGAGACCCCATGTGCCTCGGTCTTTCCTTTCCACCCTTAATCGGTCTTCCTTGTTCAGATGATGAGCTCTTTGGGGCAGAATCTGCTCCTTCTTACATACTGGTACAGCACCTAGCATCAGAGCAGGGGTCCATACTCAGCAGGGGCTGGTAGGTGCTACCATCCTTGCCACAAGAACACGTCATGTCCCACCCTGCGGTTATCAGGCAGGGGCATTGCAGTACACACATGGTCAGCCAAAAGCAATACTGGACCTTTATCTCCTTGTCTCCTGAACCCCGTGTGATGTTGCTTAGGGATCTGCTGTATTTGCTACTTGCCCATATCTTCTAAATGGCTTTAATCATCTCTCTTTATTCCACTGAGGTGCTAAATTACCTGAGCACGGTTAGAGTCAGTCCCTATCCGCAAGAACTATCTCTACCTGGTCAAAATCCTACCGACTAGCTTGTCGTGTTATAAAGGACCTGGTCGGCAGATGCCTCAGTGCCTTCCTGCCTTGGCGCACGTGCACAGAGGATGATCGGCAAGCATCTGATAGATACTCTAATGCAAGATGTACCTTATCAATGGACCACGAGAGGCTGCCGAGCCACAGACTGGCACGTGCATCACACTGGAACGCAATCTTCGCCCGCAGAGTTATCTGCCCGCCTGTATTTGTACTGCTTTGAAAAACGAGGATGTTATTATCAAGGAAATTAAAGTGTAAAATTTGCCATGCAAAGGAGGGAAGTCATACGTCTTAAACTTTCTGGGTAAAAGCACATTGGGCCAGGAAGTGGAGATTAGTTCCAATTTGATAGTCGAAACGGTTCTTTTTTTGCATTCTTCTTCTCCGGAGAACGCTGTGCTGTCTGAACGGCAGGGCTGCACACCAGGAAGCCGTCCTTTCTGTGTGCAAACTGGAAGGAAATAAAGACATTTTTTTTAAAATCAGGCCAAAGTGCAGCTCAGAAAAGACTTGTTGGGACCTTCCCACTCAACCGAGAGTGGTTCTGTGACCGACTCTGCCCCGTTTGAGTAATCATTTACACCCGGGCAGAGGGAGAGTTACCCGGGTTAATTGGTTCAGGAGAATAAATACCACTGCAGCCAGCTACAAGACTTCCCTACAACTTTGGGACCTTTATGTGCTGCTCTCCCTTCACCTGCTCCTCCATCAGAAGCTTAACAGCCTAACGCGCAAGGTGGAGGATCACGGTGCAGTCCATTACAAGCTCGTGCCAGGATAACGGGGTGACGTTCAATGGCTCGGATACATCGGGAAGTCAGACAAGGCGATCCAACTGTTGAGGCCTTAACGTATATCAGCCTGCAAGTGGCTTCCCGCGAAAGCTGGAGCTGAAGTGCGATGCTCAGTCCCAGCCCCTACACGCACAAAGAGCCATCCGACCCAACTAGAGTAGACATGCGCCCGACTCTCTCGGGAGCATCAGCAAGCCCCGGGTCGGTGTGTGAAGACAGGGTACTCCAGGAGAGGGCAGTGGTGCCCGTGCGGAGAAGTCACGGGCAGTCGCTTGCTCCCCACGTCCATCGTGGCCGGAAGGCTGTCCTTGCGACGTGGGAGTCTCAAGGCGACAGCGCCTGCCAGCAGCCAGGCCCCAATGAGGAACCGCAACCGAGAGCTACACGCCGGGGCTGCCTTGGCTTCGGACAACATTTGGGGCAGACTGACCTCGAGCTGCAAATTTCGGGACTATCTGGGAAGGGGAAGGGCAAGCCTAGCGGGGTCAGGAGAACTTTCCCAACCACAAGAGAGTTGGGAGCTGGGCCATGCTCACAAAGACCAGCCCTGACACATGCTCTGCAGCATATGAATTGCCTAGATACTAGATGGCCCCAAGTTACAAAATCCAGAGCCAGACTGCAAGTCTTTCCCCTGACTCAGGTATGTGGGGACACTGGTTTTGTTTCAGGAGGCTCTGCACCCCTGTTTGTCTGAACTAATCCATCCCAGACCGGAGGGATGTTTGGGCTCTTGCTTTCAGCCCAGGCCTGTGTTTAAAACCATTGCAGTACACAAGGGGCTCATCCCCCTCGCCCTCCTGTGTCATGGAGGCATCGGCATTTCTGAGCACGTTCCTCCACGTCAGGCTGTCAAGCACCTCGAGGTCTGGCTCCTTTCCAGCGTGTTGGATGCTGCTCTGCTGGGACAAGAAGGAGCTCTGGGATGGCCTCCAGTGGGTCCGAGCTGGCCCGGTCACTTTTCTCACGTGCGTGCAGCTGGTTGGGAGGAGAAGAGCAGAGGTTGAGTGAATTCAGGTGCCATCCCTCATTATGGGGCCTTCACCCAAGCCTGACAGATCGAAGGGACGAGAGAGGCCCCAAGCGCCCATGGCTAACCACGGCACTTGAGCGGAGATAGCCTGAGAGGGGTCTGCTCCCTGCAGGTACCCTGCGAAACAGGTGCAGGGCCGGCTCCAGACAAGAGCAGCGGTGGCTTATGAGTCATCCCGACATGCCCCTGCGTCTCCTATTTACTTTGAAATCTTCCTGTGCAAGTAAGAAAATCCTCGTGAGACTGAACTCCCAGCACGTTAGGGCCTGAAGCAGGAGCTCCCTGACGCAAGAGGCTGGCGCGGGGCTGGACTGGCTCCGCTTCGCCTTTATCTGTCTGAGCTGGCTTCACCGGGGGGAGATGTGGGGGGACCGGCCTGCTTCCAGAGGCACGCGCCCCCCCTTCTCTTCATGCAGTCAAGCAGCCCCTGACCGCGTGGCCCGCACCGCGACGGCAGGGGCGCAGCAAACCAGAGCAGGAGCGTGGCTGCCCAAGCTGCAGGGCCGGGGCTTATATACCCCAGGGAGGCAGGCAAGAGGCGCATTCTCTGTGCTGATTGGCTGCTTGCTCTGAGCTCCTCCCACCCATGACCTCATGCATCTTTTCACGCCCAGCCTGCCATGCTGCTTTCCTCCTCCTTCTCCAGCACGCCTCCCCTTCGTTCAGCTGTCCTCCACCATTCCCAGTCCCTACGTCCTCCTATTTCTGCTTTCTCCAGCCGTTTGCAAACCACCACCGTTCCTTTTGCTTTGTCCGGTATTTCCTTCCCCCCCCGGCTCTTGAGTCCTTGGAGACCATAAGCGAGTGTGTCCAGGTGGGGATTGCCTCCCGCTGTCTGCTTGCAAAGTATCTAGCACAAGGGGAAAGGTTGGGAACATCCAAGTAATAAGGTAGAGCTAAAAGCAGAGGACAAGATGGGCTGTCCATTGTCCAAGGGATCCACCTGAGCCCTCTTTGCAACTGCTCCCTTTAGCGAGCCTGTTGTCCACAGCGCTCGCCCACTGCCCCGCCGTTCGGCAACGACCCTTGGCAGCTGTGTGCATCTCAGGCCTGACCTACTGGAAAGTTATCTCCTCGAGCTCAAACAGGAGGATGGAGCCAGCAGGTCAGAAGAGAACGAGCTGGAAATGGGTGGGGTATTTATTCTTATTTTTTTTATAGAACTGGCCTGAGAGGAGATTTCTCAAACTTTCCACCCAATGGAAACCAACCCAGCAGCCACTCTGCACGCCAAGGGCCCAATTCCTGTTTGCTCTGGCACTGCCCGAAGGCGTTAGCGCGAGTGAGGCTCGGGGCCAGGAAGTCTGGTGTGCGTTCTCCTCTGTTAGTGAGGGGATACACTAACCAGCACCTCCGTGCACGCTGCATCTGTGTTTATCCTTCAGCCCCGCAACAATGGGGGCCCGATAACACAACAGAGCACTTCTTGTCAAGATCCCACCAGCCTTCATCAGGATGGAGATAGCGGTGGAGGTTTTCCAGTGTACACAACATGCTCCAAACCATGTTGACAGCTGGAGGGGGCTGCCAGGACTTTTTATCCCCTTTCCCATGTGTTTGTTGCCAGTGATTGGGATTCTCTTCGCTTGCCAAACACACACAGCAGATATAGCTCCAGCCCCGGACCAGGAAGGACGAGGCCCCGATCCCAGCCTAGTGTTGACTTGGAAGGACCACAACTAAAGGAACAGCGGGAGTTCAGTCTCCATAACCCATCACATTTTGGTCTCTCAGCTCAGCCAGGCAGTGGGAGGGCCCCGGCGGGCAAGAACTGGCCGTCTACACTAAGAGCAGGGATAGATAGCTCCTGTCTCTCGGTGCAGTGGTGGTCTTAGGGATGTGGACAGCACGGAGAGGGTCCAGAGGAGGCCACTCGCATGATCCGGCGACTACAGGGCAGACCCTACAGTGAGAGACTGCGGGACCTGAACCTGTTCAGCCTTCACAAGCGAAGACTGAGGGGGACCTGGTGACTGTCTATAAACTCACTAGGGGGGGCCAGAAGGGTTTGGGGGAGACACTGTTTCCCCTCGCGCCCCCCATAACAAGGAGTAACGGCCACAAGTTGTTGGGGAGGGGGTTTAGATCAGACATCCGCAAGAACGACTTCCCGGTCAGGGCGGCTGGGAGCTGGAACCAACTTCCAAGGGAAGTGGTGCTGGCTCCTACCTGGGGGGCTTTAAGAGGAGGCTTGATGCCTACCTGGCTGGGATCATTTGAGCCCAGTTTTTTCTCCTGCCCAGGCAGGGGGTCGGACTTGAAGATCTACAAGGCCCCTTCAACCCCACTTCTGTGATTCTAGGATAAGGGCTCAGCTTCCACTTAGGCACCAAAGTCAGTGAATAAAGTTGGTGCTCTGGGTCCTGGGCACCTTAAGGACTCTGGCCCTTATTGAGAACTTGCTCAGGATTTATTTCTCAAGAGGTCATTCAGCATCGGAGAGTGACGGCCATTTACATCAATCCAGCACACCTCCCAGGAGCCCGGGTCTTCACCCCCAGCCCATTCAAAGTCCCCAGAACCGTCCATCGGTCACTCATTAGACATTTCCCTAGCTCTCAGCACCATCACCGTAGCAGAGAAGAATGAACAACCAGGGACTGAATCTCCCTGCTCCTGCCGTTCTCCTCCTCCTCGGCGGAGAGATGCTCTCATCTAAAGGTGTGGCAAGACCAGAGCCAGAATAGCTGGGGGGCTTCAAAGGGGGAGATCAACTTCCCTTCCACACTCCCTGCTCCCTCTCCCCATGGCAAATTCCCAGAGCTTGAGAAATTATAGGAATCCTTCACCTGGGTAAAGCCGGTGCCAGATTCCCATCGAACGTGAAACAAAGTGAGTCAAGTCCAAGACATGCTGTTCGAAGGCCTATAGCTGTAGGGCACCCACACACAATTCAGGGGGAGAAAACAAGGAAAATCTCATCTTTTTCTCGAAGCCGAGTGTACATTTTCCCAAATACTTCACAGCTATTGCATCAGAGGCTGTAATTACCCAGACTTGTCCTCTCCGCCTGCACACCATTGCTGTGCTGGATGCTGCCCTGCCTCCTTGAAGTCCTCTTCCTACCAGGATTGCAAGGCTTGTTTAACCTGTGGGCAGCGATTCAGCAGTGACCGGAGATGTCTCCTGGTATTTCCACCCGCTCTCCATCTCCTTCGCTGCACTGCCACTGCTCTTGGCAAGCTTTCTAATGACCTCTTCCTAACCAGACTCCACCCTCATCCTCCTCGACCTCCTCGCTGCCTTCGCCACTGTTAATCACAGGGACCGGCTCGAAACCTGGTCACTCCACAGTGTGGGTTGGTGCACAGTCTTTCCTGGTCTTTGCTTTATAGGACAGCCACGTGGGTTCGCAGAGCCTTCATGCACCCCGAGGTTAGGGAGTTGGTACCGAGCTCTAGTAAAACCCATGCTGCTGGCTGCTGAGCTGAGAAGTCACTTGCAGCGGCTAATGACAAGGGCTTGATTGAGCCTTCCTCCCTCTCAATGCCACGTGGCAGCAGATGGCAATCTTACTACTACCTTATAAACAGGCATCTCTTGGATATAGCCGACCACCACAGCCTCCGAGCTACAGGCGAAACTCTGAGACTGGAGGAAGTGTGGTTCGGTACCAATGCCCTTTACAGCAAGTCTCACTAAAACAGGACTTCCCCCCACATTTCTGATCTGTTCAGATGGCAGCCGGACCGAAAGCACGACAAGAATCATCTCCCCCCGGCATTTCTGTTTCTGGTCCCGGCCCAAGCCAGGAAGAGCAGGGACGCGCGAAGACAAACGTAGCGGACTTGACTTGTGAATGAAGGCTTTAAAATAGCAGGGGTGCGGCCTGAACCTGGAGCAGGAGATCTGCTTAATCTGAACGGGATCCCCTCTCCCTCCATCGCGCCCCACCGTGACGTCAGCCTCCGGAGTCGGGTGAGCTGAGCGATAATGAGCAAGAGGGACGTCCGAACTTGGGACACCGGGGAAGGGCGGTAGGGGATACTGTCAGAGGACTTCAGCTTGTCCGGTGTAGGGTAAATCCAGGGGAACCTGCCCGCTTAACCACTTGCTAACTTCAGCCGCAACACAACAGGCCATGACCGTCCGCTAAGGACGGGGGCTGTTTGGAAACGCGGCTGCAAACAAGCTCTAGGGAAGAGATCTGGGAAGCACAGCTTTTAAGATGCAGATGAGTATCAGATACTCTCATCTCCCAGGCATGCAAAAGCATCAGGGATCAAATCAAACGCCTGAACAATGGCACCTTTCCCACCTGGGCTGGTATTAGGTCCCCAGAGTGGTAAATAGTGGGTGAAACCTGGAGAAGAAAGGCTGGCAATTATTGCTGGGGGGGGAATGGGCCCGAGCTCTGTCATCCATATGGCCTCGCCCACCCTTTTTTTGTGGATTTTATTGGGACAGGAAAAGCAGGATTAGGTCGCTTCCACCTCAAGTTGCTTAGGATGGAGGATCAGATTGTCATCTGGTGTGAGCTGGTACCATGCCAAAGCTTTCAGAGCGGAGCATAGTGCCGAGATATCCAGCATGTCCCTCGGCTCTCCTGAGGTCAGTGGGATCCCTCCAGAGACACCCCAGCACAACTGCAGGCAGAACCATGTCCCAAGCTCTGGAGAAACCAACCAACTTGAGAGCTTTCACATTGCAACGAGGGAGGTTGAGGTTGGATATTAGGAAAAACTCTCTCAAGAGGAGGGTGGTGAAGCACTGGGACAGGCTACCAGAGAGGTGGTGGGGTCTCCATCCTTGGCGGGTTGGAAGACCTTGCTAGACTTGGCTGGGATGGTGTACTTGGGGCTGATCCTGCTTGGAGCAGGGGGTTGGACTAAATGCGACCCCCTGCGGTCCCTTCCCACCCTCGCTGTGTATGATGCTAACCTGATATGAGGAACATCCCTTGTCTTTCTATTTAGGCCTTTTCCAATACTGTTTGTAGTCTTCCCTTCTTAGATCTCAGTAAGCCCAACTCACGGATAGGAAGTGAGTCTGCAGGCGGTGTTTCGAAGGCTGTGGATGTGTGCATGCACATGTACACACACATCTTTGCTAGCCAAACTGGCAAAAACAGTGATGCAATTTTGTATGAAACACTGCGTGTGCGTGCCTACATGTGGCTAAACCCATAAACACAGAAGCCAGGGGAGACCATATCTTGCTGTACTTGAATTGCAACGTACGTGGGGCTCATCGGCCGCTGAAGATGTGATAGTTTCAATATGAGCGCTGTGCTCTGTATCGCTTCTTCCTGCGAAAGTGCCAGTTGCCCGAAGTGCTGTTCAAAGTTCAGCCCCGAGCTCTCACAACAGTAGATTTCCACATCCCAAGCTTCCTTTTTTGCATTGATCAGCCACAGACATGAAAATTAGGAACTAAGAATGACCTCGCTAAGGTATTCAGTAGAGTAAGAATACCTCCAGGGAATGACCCGGTGCTTGCAAAATAGACTGTCCCTTATCAGAGCAAATGCATTTATAGGATGATCCCTCTAAGCTGTTGTTTTCCCCATCCTTAGGAAAGGCAAATGAGCAATACAGACATAACCAAGAAGGGATCCTCTTCTGGGAGTTAGCCCCATCTTCCAGGGGACTCTTTGCTCGTCCTGCAATAAATCCCAGGACCAGGCAAGCCTTGGAGGAGAAGGTGGCCTATAGGGTGGTTGTTCAATAGGGCAAAAGAGCATCTACTACATGAGACCAGTTTGACGGCAAAGGAAATTCACCTTTCTTGAGTTGGAAACAGGAGGCATCAGTTCTGAGAGGACCTTTACCTGGCTCTGAAACATTCATCCTACCCTTCCCGATAGCGCTGGAAAGGATGGAGTCCCCGTGCAGCTCGTAATGCGAGGCAGCTTCCACTCGTGATAACCTCACTGGCTGCACAGCAAAGGTTGCGGTGGTATTTCTGTGCTGGCCTGTCAGACCCAAAGCTTTGACTGTAATCTCAGGGCTACTGCACCTAGAGTGACTCAGCCCATCACCTTTTGAGATAAGTCCTTGGGTCTTCCCGTGAGTCAGTGTATGCAGATGAGACCTGAGAAACGCACCCCTCGCTGCAAGGCACAGACAACCTTAGCAGTCACCGGGGTTCCCTAGAGGGTGCCAGTTAAAAGTCCAGCCTGCTGTTTGCATTACCTCCGCTCCAGAGATGCCCGCCTTCCAGCTGTGGGCATGGGGGGTAGTCTGCATCATGAATCGCACCCCCTCTATTCAGAGCAGGCCACCATCTGCAGAGAGCCACGCTGAAAGGTGCTGAGTGACTGAATAGACCGTTCCTCTGCAGTGATCTAGGACCCGCTGATTTATGGGGTGAGCCACTTCATTTCTTTATTCATCCGGCCTCTCCAGCACGAAGCCATCGGAGGCGGCTGTTCTCGGGTAGGGCTGCACGCTCACAATCGCTGCACTGTGAAGTCACCGAGCGCTGAGCTCATAAAGCAGCAGCCTCGCTGCCAAGTTTTCTTTATGCTGAATCCTGCCCTGCTTGAGGGTCTGTGTGGTCCTTAGCATCTCTTCAAGCAACTTCCGCTGAGATTTGCTACTGACACACACACAGACACAAGAGGCTTCAGTACAACTCAGGATGCGTGAAGCAACACAGCTGTGCAGGGCACAACAGTGATGTCCACGAGCCTGCAAAGACCAGTCAGGAGATTTCCTCTGAGGTCCCCGTTTCAGGCATGGGGATAAAGACCTCGTGTGCTGTGTGAAGCCATTTATTTGCACCTCAGACTTATCCGCTGCGCTGCATGGTGTGCCATGCCCAGGATTTCCCAACAGAAATGGGACCAGCACGCAGATCCTGTGCCCCTCATGGAGAACTGCCATCAGCCGAGAGCAGCTCAGGACTTAGGAGCACACTTATTCGGTGGTGTTTCTCTCCATCTGAGGGCCTGGCAGCATTGCAGCTGTGATAGCAGCATTTAACTATTTGAAAGCAGCCTTTACCTACCTGAAGGGGGGTGCCAAAGAGGATGGAGCTGGACCGTTCTCAGTCGGCATGTCTACATGTGTATTTATGCACCCCTAAACTTAATGCACCTTTGCTGAAGGCGCATTAGAAGAATTTAGATATGCGTCTACACGTGGACACACTAATGCACATTAAGGCACATCAAATTTAGGCGCAGATAGCTAAGTCACATTAGTGCACATGCAGGTGCAGTAATGCACATTAACACTGTATGTATCCATTGAGACACACTGCATTAATGCGCATTAGTGCCTCTACATGTGCGCCAAAGCAACATAGCTATCCGTATGCATAAAGCAGGTATCGAATGTAGGCTCACAGAGCCTTAAATCACCATTTTTAAGGCGCATTAAGGGCATGTATGTGTAGACACGTGCCCTTAATGAGGCTTAAAAATGGTGATTTTAGGCCCTCTTAAAAGAGGCATGTGTAGATGTGCCCAGTGGTGACAGATGGCAGAACAAGGAGCAACGGTCTGAAGTTGCAGCAAGAGAGGTTTAGGTTGGATATTAGGGCAAACTTTCTCACTAGGAGGGTGGTGAAGCACTGGGACAAAGACTGGTGGTGGTGGCATCTCCGTCCTTGGACGTTTCTAAGACCTGGCTCAACAAAGCCCTGGCTGGGATGATGTAGTTGGGGCTGGTCCTGCTTGAAGCAGGGGGTTGGACAGGATGTGACCTCCTGAGATCCCTCCCAACCCTCATTTTCTGTGACTATGATAGTCCCCGGCTACCTAAGAAGCAAAACTGGTGAGAGGAGGGAACCTCTTTTCATGCATAATAGAGAGAGAAAGGAGCCTGGCACCCTCCAGCAGGTCTGTGCCAGGCCAACTATCGCAGCCCAAGTTAAGTGCAGCTTATAACAATGCTTTAATTTAAGCCAACTACACTAATGACTTTGACCTCTTACATGGGCATGGGCCTTACCACCCACTCTCAGCCAACAGATGCTATAAGGAACCATAAAACCAACCACTCCATTGAGCCTGTGGTTGCTGGTGTCCAGTACAGTCATGAATTATTGTTGTCAGCCCGGTCTCCTGAAGGTATGGAGCAGCTTTCTTGGGAGGACAAGAACTGCGAGGTCAGAGACGGAGCGGCTGCTCTGCAAAAAGTTACACCGGGCAATCGAGTGTTTCTGCCCTTTATCTGTCTTACTCGGGAGCGCCGCGGTTGTTCGGTTTCACCTCCGTCATTTCCAGGCGGGCCTCTGGTGCATTTGAAGGCTGGCACACACACACATTAGGCTTTCTCCGGCCAGTGTAGTTGGTCACGTTGGAAACAGCTACGCTTTTCTGGCTGGAAGAGGAACAACTTTTGCAATGGAAACAGCAGCCCAGAAATATCAGTGATGGAATGAAAACTGCTCTTTGTTGGCAAAAAAAAAAGAAAGAAAAGAAAAGAAAAACAAGCAGCGAGAGAGAGAGAGAGGAACAACACAGAGCGATCCTTTAACAGTTGTTTCTGGAAGCTGGAACAATTATCGGGAAGGGAGTGAGACTTGGAATGAATCAGAGATGGGAGAGGTGTGGGAACAGAGACAAACAAGTGCCATTTCCCTAGCCCCGGAGAGAAGGGAGGCAGGAAACAGACACAAATAGACATAGCTGAAGCTAAACATCTTGACTTCTTTTAATCAGCACATATCAGGGAGAGCCCAAGTCAGAGGCTCGTGGGTAATGCATTGACTTGCCCTTAGGTAAGGAGAAAAACAAAAAAACAAAAGATACACCTTCTTGTCAGGTAACCAAGCCCTCGAAGGCTGGATCAGGTCTTAACTTCGCCTGGGTGAGCTGGAGTCATCCGCCGCATGTGATGATGAATTAACAGTTCCTTGCTAAAAATAAAACCTCCCAGTGGTAGATTCATTTGGAAACAGGTTGCGACAGTTAAAAGGCAGAGTGGCTGGCAATGACATCCCTGCAGGACCGTGCATCTGCATCCCTGGGCCTCTTGGAAGAGAAGGGGCCGAGACGTGCCCCGTCACCCCGGTGCCCGTGGGGTATTCAGAGATGGACCCAAGGAGGCTGCCTTGTGCACCCGGGCTCTGTCCTTACTATTGAAGAGCCCAGTAGCCAAAACCACGCTGAGCGCAGCCATCCAACAGGCTGCCACGTGCTGGAGGTGTGAGTAGAGGATTTAGGATGTGCAGCTATTTGAGGCTGTTGTTACACAAGGCAGCAGGGCCCCTAGAAAAGCCTGCCATGCTTGGGAGCTGTGGGCCAGCCCCTCAGATGCTGCAAATGGGTATCTCCATCAGGCTATGCAGCTGTGCTGATTTCCACCAGCCGTGCTTTTGGCCCTCCTGCTTCCTCTATGGATAATCTTATGAAGCAGATTGCCGTGGCTCCACCTTGCCCCTTATATCATGTTACCCCAGACCTCCCCGGCACGGCCAGCCCAGGAAACCCAACAGTGATGGCAAATAATAGATTACTTGGGGGAGCGTTAGCGTAGGGCGAGGGATGTGCCTGAGATGCAGCATCCTGCCCCATGCAGCTGGGGTCATCCTCCAAGGAACAGACCTAGGATAGCATCACGTGCCTCCCCAGAGCAGCACGGCCTAGTGCTCCCCCCAGACAGGACGCAGCAGCTGCTGGGCACGCACCAGACTTCACGTTAGCCGAGCAGCCGAGTTTAATGCACCGAAGTTCCTGCGCTGCCTGTTTATGACCCGCGTGATTTGCTATCTCGGTGTCGGTAACAGCCGACCTCAGTGCTCGCAGGTGCGATGCACCAGGCCTCATCTCCCAGACCCTGGCACGTGCGGTCAGATCGCTGCTGAGACCAGGCCGATGCTCAACACCCTCCTGTGCCCCGCGGGCTTGATGGAGCCTGGAGCAACCGTCCACCCATCACGAGGGCCCCGGTGGCGACTCAGCCCCACCAAGAGCCCTTTCAAGCCCTCCCTGATGCCAAAAGCAGAAGGCAGCTCACAGGTTCCTCCCCAGAGCTCAAGTTGACGTTGAAAAGTAATGGGCAGGTTTACTGCTCTGCCCGACCCGGCCCCTCTTACACCAGGTCCTTTCTTTGCTTGCAAAACCGGCCGGTTGTATGAAACACACGGGGCATCAAAACACATCAGCTTGACGGCACTATCTAGGCTTGGAAGGAGCTGAATAAGTCTTCAGGGCTGCCACGGACATGCTCCATGCTTTGAGTCCCCTAATCGTGACCCTGGGAGAGTATTCCCGGTCCTCAGGGGCCTGGGAGAGGTTGCATTTAGCGAATGGGTAAAGCACCCGCAGAGTCTCAGTGAGAGTTGCAATGTAAGCACAAAACCCTGGGACAAGTTTCGTAGTAGTGATGATATCTTTTATTAGACCAACAAGATTGTTGCAAAAAAAAATGTCTTTAATTGCAAACTTTCGGGCACAACCTGGATACCTGGGACCAGTTTAGCTTTCCTCCCCCTCTCTGAGCCACCTGTCACACCTCGCTAGGGCCCATTTTCTTGCCTGTGCTGACAGAGCAAGCTGGGTCAGGCTGACACCTGCTTTTCTCCCTGGGCCCATGAAACTCAGCAGCAAGGACGCTCTGATTTTTTGTGTGGGAGCTACAGATGTTGACGGGGATGCCTGGCTCCAGGAAGAAATAAAAAAAGAAAGCTTGGGGCTGTTTGGGGAACGTGTTGATGTGCCCATTGGGTCACTGGGGACCGAGCGAGGCTCCGCAGCCCTGGATCTCTGCCCACGAGCTTCTGCTGCTCGAGGAAAAACATCGCCTACGCTCCCAGCTCCTGCGAAGTGCCCTACACTGCCGCTGGCGTCCTCCACCCGTGCAGCGCTGCTGGGGTAGAAACTGGGAGGGAGACAACAGTGTAGGCAGCTTTCTGTGAATCGGGGCTATGCCATTTGCAGGCATGGACAATGCATAGCGGATGCCTGGACAAGCGTCTTCACACCCCCAAGCTGCAGTTTGTGCATGTCTAAAATAGAGGCTCTAGGTAACCGAACCACGGGACCGGAGGACGAAGCCGGGGGCTTCCACGAGGGCTCAGAAACCTCTCTAAGGTCCGTGGCTGAGCAGCACGATGGAAATTCATGCCCACAAATGAGGTTCTTCTGTCTATGAGCTGCAGAAAGACCAACTAATCACAGCCCAGCATCCTTAGAAAACGGCCGATCACCACCTGGGTGCATGAGTTGGGGTTTTTTTTAATTGCGCTTTATTCTGGCTTGCAGCAGGTACAGTCTTGTCTACCTCGGTTTCTCAGCCTTAGCTCATAAACCTCGGGAGCCGGGGAAACAAGAACAAGCCGGCAGCAGGGCAGTGTCATGAAGGGACAGGCCTGCGCTGTGCCGTCGAGCCGGGGAGCCAGGCCCCGGGTACAGCAGGAGGTGATGGCGCCAGCAGTGGGGCCTGAAAGGAGGCAAACCAGTACGCTCCAGCTCGCCGGCGCCCGCTGCTAGAGGGCTCGTTTTAAACCCTGTCAACTCGCACGTGATTAAAAGCAATTATAGGTCGGAAAATGCAATGCCGTGGTGTTTCCAGGCAGGTGCGTCCTGCTCTTTGTTTCCCAGGTAGCAATTTGGGGGGTTGCTGCTGGGGGAGAGGTGATGGATTGATAGCCCTGGAGACTGTTTACCTGCCGGGCAGGTACAGGGCCGGCAGGAGCACAGCGAGACTCTCTCACAGGGCCAGGCTTCCCCCCGAGCTATGGATTGCCTGGCTCTTTATCTGTGCGCGAAGCAAACAGGCCATAAAAACACCTTGGAGAGCAGGTGGCAGAGGCACTCCGGGTGCTGCCAGCCTGTTCCCCTGGGATCTGCACTGCAAAGTTTAATATTAAACTTCCCGTCCTTCACTCAAACAGAGCGTGGAGGCAGTCGGGATCCTCCAGGGCAAGAGAAGTGCTCAGCACCTCCCTGGACCGGCCCCACCGTGCCAGCCCTTATGTCCTCCACTCCCTCCTCCCCATCCCTTCCCAAATCTCACCGGCAGCTGCAGGGCACTTAACTAGGCCTCTCTCTGGAGGCTACCGTGCCCTTCAGCCTCTTCACCCTGCCCGCTTTCTCCTCTCTGGGCAACCTGAACGGACCCTTAGTCCTGCCTCCAGTAGATGGGGAAGATGCACTTGCTAGTGGCTGTGTTGCAAGCTACCCCCTCCCTGAAATGCAAGAAAACCCCGTTTGCCCGGTCTGCATGCAAACCGAGATCCCTGCCCATTGTGCAGCAATCACAGGAGCTGCATATCTTCCTTTAAACATCCATCGAGGGGCCAGAAGGGGTCTGAGGTTCCTGCAGCGTGCTGCGGCTTTGGTGAGCCCCTGGCAACGTGGTTATGATTAGTCATAGGCGACAGCACCAAAGGGAAATTGTGCTCGCTTCTCCGATCCCATGAAAAGTGTCTGCACGAAGCATGACACACGCTTCCTGGTGGACACAGTTCAATGGCACAATATACAGGCGCTTTGAAAAGGAATCGGGGCAAACTCCTCACGAAAGGCATTGCCTCTGCGGCGATCACGCATGCGGAGCGCGCATCTGGCCCAGTTCAGTCACCTCCCTCCATGCCAGCAGCAGAGTGAGGTTTCCCAGCCCGGTGCCAAAAGCAGGCCCGTGCTCTTCTGTTCCCACCACAAGCTATCTGTGATGGAGAGGGGGAAAGGCCTCATGAGAAAAAAGGTCTGAGAAGTCATTTATTCTGAATGCCCCTGAAGTGACCGTCCCTGTACAGCCAGGGGGGCAGGGATGCTGTTGCCACCAGAGCAAAAAAATTAAATAAAATCAAGAGGAAAAACTGCTAACTAGATCGGTCTCCAAGGGGATCTGGGAACAAAACCAGGCACAGCCCTTGCAGTCGTGCTGTCCCAAGGAGCCGGGGACCGTCCTGCAACTCCCCCTCCCTCTCTCCTCCGAGTCTCGCGGCGTCTCCCCGAGCTCCGACACACTCGCATCTGCCGCCTCGTGCAAAACGGTCCCTTCCCATCCACGAAGGACCAGGGCAGCTCAGCCGACCTCGCTGCACCAGCCCAATGGGAATGCAACCGTTAAGCCCTACAGCCTCAGGACCCCCCACTCACTCAGTCACACAGACACGGCGCTGCACATTGGCTTTAAAATAAAATAAAATAAAATATTTTATTCCCTTGGAATTCTTTAATTTGGAGACGAAAACTTTTGAAATAGCATGATCCTAACAGAGAGAAGGAATTGGAAAGGACCCCTGGAAGGTCACCTTATTTCTGCATCCACAAGACGAAGGGAAGGGGCAGGGACTCCCAGGCATGGGGTCACGCCACATTGCGGGCGGGAGCCGCATGTGCCCTGGAGCCCGGTTTTGCATCCTCTGTGTTTTCCATTAGTCACGACACCAGGGTGCAGGCCAGCAGAGAGCCGCTTTTGTGTCTGCAAGACAGAAAGGGGAGAGACCTCTTGCTTTTATTTCCTTGCAGCGTCTTCCCACTCAGCACGTGACCTCCTGTATTTTTCCACCGCCCATGACACAGGCACAGTCACAGAACGAGGGGCCCTCGCGGTTTGTCGCAGGTGCAGTTGTAACCAAAGAGAAGCCTGAGCCAGGAAAGATTGGACCCGCATCACCCGGGCTTGACGCTGGGGCCTGGCTCGGCACAAGGAGCCACGGAGAGAGGGGCCAGCCCAGCTCCGAGGGGGCATTCGGATCCCCCACCTCGGCTCTTGGTCTTTTCTCATGCAGTGGTGTTCATTCAACCTTTCTTCATTTGCAGACCCCTAAAAAAAATTTTCTAGTGGAGGTATGGACACAGTTGAATTGCAAGTGTGGGTATTTATTCACATGCTACTGATTGATCATAGTCATCTTCCATGGACCCCTTACAGTCTGCAAACCCCCAGGGGTCTGTGGACCACAGGTTGAAAACCACTGATCTAAAGCTTTGCCCTAAGGTCACGGGCACAGGTGCCCTCTCCCCATGCTGCCGTGATGTGCTGGCCACCCGAGGCACTGCATATTGTGCAAAGTGCTCTGGGAAGAAGGGCACCATGAGCAGAAGCTTGTTTGGCACGGTGTTTGGGCTCCAACACATGACGGGGTACAGGGGCTGCAAATCCTGGGACAGCACTAAAATCCAGCACAGAGCTGCAGCCAAAGACTTGCGCCCCCAGCTCTGCAAAACCAAGTGCAGCCTCCCCCCACCACAACTCCTAAGCTAGACAGGAAATTCAAGAAAGCTTCATTTCTCTGAGCTGAGCCCTGCTCCCTTCTCAGAAACTCTTCCTGCTCCTCACCTACAAACACAGCTCCCAACGGTGTGGGTGCCGCCCTGCGCTTTTAAGACTCCTCAGCCCTTCTTCTCTTCCCCTCCTGCCCCGGCATCTGAGCTGGGTTTTGCAGCAAACAGGCTAATTCGTGGCAGGACCTCAGGTATTGCATAATTAGGACAGCCCAAAGCTTTGCCAGGGTAGACGGGAGACCATTGCAGGCTGGTAGGGCTGTCAGGGGCTACCACCGTGGGGTCAGGGAATGTAGCTCCTTGTGAAGGCAGGCCAGCACATCAGGTGAGATAGGGCAGGGTTGGCTGCAGCCCCTTGCGCATCTCCTTGTAACCTTTGAGGCTTTGATTAGTTATTAATGAACCTTTCCTTGACTAGCCCGCAAAGCCAGGGCTCCATTTGCTCACCTTTCAGCTCAGCCCTGACCTAGCCAGTGGGACTGCACGGTATTTGAGTATATCCATTGCACTTCTTGACTGAGACAGTCAGGGCCTGGTTTGTAGAGATGTGAAGGGGTGTCTCTACTCAGCCTTGAAGTGCCTTAGGGTCCTCAGGCAAGGACTTCTTAGGGTGATACCTTTTATTGGACAGACTGCATTGTCAGGATGGAGTTAGACAAGCTTTCAAATGCAAGACTTTCTTTTTCAGGTCGAAGGAGAGAAGCCAGCACAGCGAAGTAAAAATACAGAGGAGGGAAAAGAAAAATTCCCTGGGGTAACAGGCAAACAATTAGCAGAAGAAAAGTAGCTGATGACTGGGAGATGAAGGCCTATCAAAAAGGAGGAAAGCATTGGGTGGGAAGAATTCAGGCCTCATTACAAGTTGTAATCAGCTATTTCCAAAAGCAGCTAGGCATGAAGGACTCCCAGTAGTAGGATTTAGGCTCCCACCTGGGAGGTAGGCATCTAAACACCTTTGCAAAGCTGGCCTTCTGTCTCTTGGTGACTACACCCCGCTCTCTCTGTGCTCCCCTAGGGTAACCATGTAAAGCAGCAGGAAACTGGTCTGCAGTTGGTGTGGGTGTGGGATGGGTCTCAGCTGGAAATCACCTGGGCACAATTAGCACTGACGTACTGGCCACAACACTTGCAAACCAGAGACTGGATGGGCCACAGAGGCTGTAGCCTCCTTGTCTGCAGGGCATGGGGTAGGGGATTCAGTCTGGAGCTGGGAGCAGGGGAGTCGTGAGGATTTGTGTGTCCAGAGCAACTGCAGGTTGCATCAAAGATTGGGTCTCTAATGCAGGCACATGGGAGGGAAGCGCAGAGCAGTGGAGAGACTTCGGCAAGTCACAGCACATTAGGGGCAAGGCCAGGAATAAAGCCCAGATCTGGTCCCTAGTCAAGTGTTTTACAGCCGCTAAGCTGAACCTTTCTCAGCCACTGGCCTGCCTGGCAAAACCACTTGACTGTGTGTGCCTCAGTTTCCCCAAGCGTACTGTGATGATGATGCACCCCTTCCCACCGGCAAGTGCTCCACAGTAACTGCATAAAGCCCTACAGGGCAAAATATTCGTTGTTACTGGCCTCCCTTCGGAGCAGGCTCCAGGCAGACTGGCCCCTCAGCCTGGAGAGAGCCTTTGCCTCGCTGTCCCTTTTCTGTGCGTAAAGAGCGGGCATCCCAACTTCAGGCTTCTGGTCAGAGCCATGCCCCGTGCCCATCGTGCTGTGAATATGCCAATGCACACCTAGAGCACTGCTGCTGCCAAAACCATCGCCCTGAGCTTTTCCAGTGCAGGGAGGCCTCTGCACGCGCTCAGGGCTTATCCTGTACCACCGTCAATAAACTCCCAAAGTGAGGGGAGGGTGTCTGTCTGTGTGCACGTGGGCAGGAGTCCTTCCCTGGCATCCTGCTGGCAGGGGACCTGTTTCCAAACCCCTCACGCTGGGCTGCTGTGCAAAGTTTCAAGGCCTGTGCCGGGTCAGGGGCAGGACGCCAGCGTCCTCCCCAGTGACAGCCGTGGGCCCTGGGAACAATTGGTAGAGCTCCTCCGGTTGGGGCGTCATGAATTATGGACACCTCCTCGCTGCCGCGGCTGTCAATCCCGCCGGCAGAAGGCTTTGCTTGGGTTCAGCCGCCGCATCTGCCTTCTGCGGCTCCCGCGGGACAGGGGGGCATGAGAACCACTCTCCTCTTGACGGGCGTCCCACGGACCAGCCCCGCAGACGGGGAGCGGGCTGTCGGGGCCTGCCCGTGCTGCCAGCTCTTTGTTCGGCGGCGGAGGCTGTCTGCGCGGGAACGGCCGCGCGGCTGGCAACAGGCTCGTGTTTTGGACGCGGGCCGCGGCCAGCGAGCGCAGCTGCGCCCTGGCCTGCATTGCAGCTGCGGCCGGCGTTGCAACAGCCGACGTCACGGGGTAGAGTCTGGTGCGCTGGCGTGAGGGAGGTCAGACTCAGGCCCGGCGTCCTGAAGCACCAGGGATTGCAATGGGGCTCTTAAACTTTCCAGACTCAAGTGCTCTCTGGGTCAAGTGAGGGCTTGTTTCCACAGTCCTGTGCAGTGTTACAGCTCCCATGCAGAGAAATACAATAGACGCAAAACTATACGGTGCACTTGGGACCTCCAAATCCAAGATCACTGAAGTCAGCAGGGAGCTCTGCAGCTGGGAAAGGGTAGGATACGGCATAAATCCATCTGCCTTCTCCTCTTTACGAGGCTTTATAAGTGTCTGGGGAGGTGCTGTCATTTTTCAAATAATACAAGTGCGCAGGCCCGAGGTCTGAGCTGCTTCAATTTTTTTTTTCCAAGTGGGGTGAAAATTAAAATGAAATTAAACTCTTCCAGGAAATGAAACGCGAGTCAAAGCTACACCCCGGCTTCCCCGTCACAGGCGCTCCATCCTCTGCGCTGAATATCCGTGGTAAAGGACCTCTGTCTTAGCATCAGTGTTTTTGCTTTGCATTTAGAAATCTCTCTGCTAGGTGTTTGCAAAAAGCGGGTCTCTACGTGTCTGCAAACCACTTGTCGCACTGTATTGGTTTATCACACATTGGGGGGAAAATAATAAAAGCATTTTCATTTCCAAATGTCATTTTTAACACCTCCTATTTTTTTCAGCTTCTTACGACTGCGGCCATGGACTGCAGAGGCTGCGGGGTTTACAGCAGCGGTGCGAAGTTTTGGTGAAGAAAGCGCACAGGACTTCCCCAACATGCCTCTGAACTACCTGTTGAAGGTAACAGGAGATAATAATAGTATATCAGGATCAGACTCTCAGAGCTTCAGTGGAAGAAGCTACACCTGAAATGACTACACCTGAAATGTGTGTTCCTTCGCAACCGCTCCTTCTGCTTGTGGCAGCCATATCCTTGCTCTGTCTCTATTGCATCCAACTGAGCTCACTGCGAGTCGCACATCCCCAAGGAAAGAAATGCAGCTAAAACTTGGTGTTGTGTCCTTACGCAGAGCAAAACAAGCAGGAAGCACTTTGATTTTTTTTATTTTAGAAAAGCAAGAAAAGCCGAAAAGTACATCCTGAGAGAGAGCATGGTGTGCGCTTCCTTTCTAAGGAAAGACTGCAGCCCTTCTGAGAACAGAACAACTGCTGTTGCCAGTTATAGAAAAGCAAAGGCAGTGCACAGGGAAAGCATAGCCATGCCCTATTCTCTCCAAAACACAGTGGGCCAAGTATTAGTGCAGCATCACAGGAACTTATCTGACACAGGGATTTCAGCATGCAGGACATGAGATGTCCCAGAGAGAAGCTGAAGACACGTATCAGTGAAATCTCTGTTCTCCAAAGGAGCACTTTGCTGCATTCAGATGCACTGACCCAGCCACACCTTCGGGAAGTGCCCCTGAAGCATCCAGGAAAGGCTGGGATTGCATTTCCATCTGTGTTTGAGACTCTTCCCCACAAAAATCCCCACACGGTACATTGTCACAGCCACCTGAGTTCAGGGGGGGATGCCAGATTGCATCTACTAAGCAAGTAGGATCAGCTTTGCAGCCTTTCATTAGGGATCCCCAAATTAGGCAAATCCCCCTGGTTTTTAGTTTTGTTACCAGCGTGTTTAGCATTAGGACCTAAAATTGGTGACGGATTTGTCTGTGGCTTCCGCGGGGACCAAATCCAGCCCTACCCCGCAGTCCTCACAATGGGATATGTCTGTGTGTGTTGTGAAAGAGAGGAATGCAAAGGAGAGGTGGGTGGAGGTGTGTGCATGGGTGAGTAGGGCTGTGTTAGGGTGGAGTGCATCTGAGTGCATGTGTGCATACGCTGGCGTTGTCACTGAGTGCAGAGATAGTGGCTGAGCACGGAGCCCAGCGAGGGCTGTGTTCCTCTCGTGCTGTTCACCGCACACAGGTACGAGGCATGGCCTGTGCCCCAGGGACCCCCCCATCTCTAAGCACTGATGGCTACATCCAGTGAGGATCAAAGCCCAGGTGACTACACCTGCGACCATGCTGCCAAGAACCATCATAGAGGGGCATAAAGTCCTATCAAAAGCAATGAAAAAGCAATCACAGTAAATGCAAGGAGAAGTTCGCTTAAAAATATAGGGCTGGCAGGGCTCTGAGGATGTCACCTGGGTCAACCCCTGCTCAAGGCAGGATTGCTATCTGAAGGGTGGGTCCAAAGAGGATGGAGCTGGGCTGGTCTCAGTGGTGGCAGATGACTGAGCAAGGAGCAATGGGCTCCATTTGCAGCGAGGGAGGTTTATATTGGATATTAGGAAAAGCTTTCTGGCTAGGAGGGTGGTGAAGCACTGGGACAGAGTACCCAGAGCAGTGATGGCATCTCCATCCTTGGAAATTTTTAAGACCTGGTTAGACAAATCCCTGGCTGGGATGATGTAGCTGGGGCTGGTCCTGCTTTGAGCAGGGGGGTGGACTAGACGTGACCTCCCGGGGTCCCTTCCAGCCATCATTGTCTGTGATTCTTTGATTGCTGTGATCCGTCAGGCAAACTCTCCTAGACATTTGCCTAATCAGCACGTACAGGCAACCTCCAGTGACAGACGTTTCACAGCCTCTCCAGGTGTCTGCTCCTGGGCTCAGTGCTCTGCCGGAGATCAAGCTCTTCCTAGCTCTTCTGAGTTCCTCCAATGCATTTGAAGCCAGCTCTTTCTTGGCCTGTCCCCTGAGGACCTAGGGCTGTCCATTTTGCACGAGAAGACTATTACCCACCCCCCACACCCCATCCTCTTCTCTTCTCCAACCTAACTAACCCCACTTCCAGCCCTTGCTCCCAAGCCAGGTGCTCGGCACCTCCGCTCATTCTCCCTGCTCCCCTATGGACCCTCTCCAGCTTGTCCGTGGCTTACCGAAGACGGACAAAGGACGGCAGGAAAGGAGCACGGGCATCCCATGTCACAGCTGAGGTGCTCCAGCTCAGAGCAATCCACGCCTGCCAGGCACGGGGACCGCGGGTCAGCCAGAAACAGGTGGCTCACCGCCTTCCCCCTGCCCCCTCCACCCAACCTCAGGTAAACCTCAGGCTTCTTCACCTTTGAGGGCGGCATTAAACCCTAGAGCAAACACATGGGCTTTAACTAAGGATTAGGTGAACAGCAGGCTTTATTTGCACAACCTCATGTTACAAATTTCAGTGCAACCGCTACCCCTTACACCAGGAGAGAGGGAACCCGTGAAAGGCGCCTGGCTTGATTCCAGCCCTGGGTAAATACCTCCTGCCGGGGTAGCCTGCTCCTGGGGCACGCGTGTGCCTCGCCTTTCCCTGCTTCGCCTGGCTGTTATGTCAAATGAGCTGTGCCTCCTCAGGCGGGGCCGGGCTTCGTGCACATATCGGGCAACTGGTTTGGGATCAACAGTCCTGGTAGGGCTGCGGATCTGGCCCGCCCCTCCCTGGAAGTCGATGGTTGCCCTGCATACAAGGAAAATAGCAGCACTTTGTTTTACTCCCCGATGCACTATGCCCCGCTCCGTGCCAGGCCCCTTCACGGTCTGCCACAGGAGAGCCCAGGGGCATGTGCCCAGCACCACGGCATTGCCCCACGTGTGGGATTTGGGGTGCAGGGGGCAGGTGAGGAGCATGTCAGAGCAGTGGCGGCAATTTAAGGACACCCTGCAAGGGGCTTGGACATCCACTTAACCTTAGGCATGGGAGTAGATCCACCAAAGCAGTGGGGAAGAGTCGGGCAGGGGCACTCTGGTGAAGCCAGAGCCAGGACAGCTGCTCCAAGAAGGTTTTGCTCAGCTCCTGGCCTCGAATCATCTGGATCGTAGCCGTGTCCTAAACCAGAGACGAGCCCAATGCCTACGCATCTCAATGTTCCCAAATAAAGCACCCCCCCGTCCCGAGCCCCGCCTGCAGGACGTGGCTGCGCTCCTAGAGCCTCCGTGCCGTGCAGAAGTTCACAGCGGGGTTTATCTCGGTTGCACCTCTCACGAGACCTTTGGTCCAACCAACAGCCTGCTGCCAAGCAGGGATGCACGCAAGGCCGGTGTTCCCGGGGACGACCCCCTCCCAGGCATCCCTCTCCTCCTGCTCGGCATTTCGGGTCCGCCACGTGAAGCGTTGGCAAACGCCCAGTGCCCGGAGCCTGTGGCAACGTCCGTCGCCTTGCGATGTCTGCGGAATCTGTAGTTGGAGCCCGGCTTTCTGCCCGGAGCAGCTGCAGCATCTCGGCAGCAACTGTTCTCTGGTATGCACCTCGAAGTAGCAGACGCCGCGCGGCTGCAATGCCCGATATGTGACACCAGATACGGCCCGAGACCAACTGGACCCTCCCTGGGCGTCCCCGCCGCCCTGCCTTCGGGGGGTTTGATCTCGGGGCCGCGCTGCCCCCAGCGAGCCGCCACGCAGGGCCCTTTTCAGCACGGCCGGGTGACAAATCTTCCACGATTACAGAACTGCGACCGCACGAGGCAGTGGATGATTTCCCACAGCGGCTGGGGATGGATGACTCAGTCCGTCTGGGTTTCCAGCCCAGCCCTGTCTGCAAAGCACGGCGCAGCACCCCAGCTGCTTGCGCCAGAGCCTCAGATGGAGGGAGCCGTGGGCCTGCCGCAGAAGCAGTCAGCGGTGGGGCCTGGAAGAAACGCTTCGAAGGGAGGGAGCTGCTTTGAGCAGGGGCAGGAGAGCTGTGGCAGGTCCCTGAGCTCGGAGGATGTGTGGGAGCAGGAGAGGCAGAGCGATGTCGAGGGGGCTGGGAAGGGGCTGTTGTTAGGGGGGGTTTAAAGGTGCCTGGGAAAGGAAATGGTTGTTCAGAGCAGATGTTGATGGCTCCAGACACCTCTCCTGAGAGATAACCAGCCGCAGCCCGGCCCCGCGGCCTGACATGGCTCTTGCAAGCTTTCGAGGGCTTCACGCAGCTCTGCTCTGCAAGAGCAAAAATTCACGCGGGCTCACGGCGAGAAAGGACAGCGTCGGGGGCACGCAAAGGGGTTCCCTCCCTGGCCGGTTTGCCTCTGGCCCTACCGCTCCTGGCTGGCGTAGCTGGGACCCTCGACTCTGGGAGCAGGGAAGAGCCAAGCACCCCAACTCGAGGCCATCCAGCACCCCAAGCCAGAGCCCGTGCTGATCCCTGCCGACTCCTGGGGACCTTTGATGAGCTGCACGAGCAGCGCCCTGGCCTCAGGAGCCAGAGGCTCCTTTACCCTCGTTCCCCTTCCCGAGACCCGCAGCCCCTCCGCTTTCCTGTGGGCTGCTTGCAAGATGTAGCTCCAGAGCATTCGTTTCTCACAGCTGCACTTCTTCCTCTTTCTTCTCTCGCCGCCTGGGAGGTTGTCTCAGCTCCACCGGCCCCGCCAGGCCCAACGGTACTGGTGTGGCTCAGGGATGAGCGCCGAGCGCCGCCCCAACCTGCTTTGCTCTGTCCGTGTTGCATTAGCCCTACGAGCCATCCCCCTGCACGTGAGCGCCGCATCCCCGCACGGAGCTGCGGCACACGCGGCAGGACAGCACGTGGCAATGTCACCGAGAGCTTGAATGGCTCGGAGGTTAACCAAGACGAGCCCCAGGCCATCTCTGTTACATGCACCACATGTCTATACCCCACATCCTAGTATGGATATGATTGCATAGCAATCCAGGCCATTTCCCATCTTTCCTTGATATTACTCAGCTGCCCTTCAGCCGGAGCAATGGCAGGAATGCTTTCCATCCTCTGAGGTCAAAGCCAAGCGAGCCGTTCTCATCCCAGGCCTGGGTACCAGCCTGTCTGACCTCCAGCTTCTTCTACTCATCTTCCCAGGGGATCAGGCTGTGTCTCAAGTGCCTTTACTCTTTCACCTCCAGGAAGTCTTTGGCTTGGGTTATTTTGAGGCACAAATGATGTGCATGGCACCTCCAGCTAACGTGCTTCCATCTGTGCGTGGAACAGTTGTGTACGGCACTTAATGACAATCGGTGTGCTTTATGCCCCCGTCAGCATCCTCTGTCAGGCCGCCCCACTGGATAGCCAAGTGGAGAGGCCAAAGGGGAAGTGACCTGCCTCTGGGCTGGTAGCAAGTCTGCAGCAAAACCTGAATTAACCAATATCCAGGCCGCTCTGACTGGATCGCAGCCCCTGCTAGCAGGAATCACTGCTTTGTCTCCGTGCAGCTGCAGGACTAAACTGACTGCAGTGGCACAAACCAAATGTGAGTTTGCAAGAGATTTGGGTGGGGATTTTCGAAGCATTTCCAGGAGTGAGGAGGCCACAATGCAAGCGAAGGGGGATGGAAGTGGTGCCCTTGAAAATCCCACCGCCAAACACTTCTCTTGCATCACCTGGTTGAGGTCACTTCCCCGGGTAAGTCACGCGTGTTTATAGTTGTGTCTTGGAAAAGCAGGAATGAAGCTCCTTTCTGTGGCTGTTTTCTGATGCCTCTGCCAAGTGCTGTGGCTAAATGCATATAATTATGTATGCTGACATCCTTGGAGCTATCATCTTCTATAATCTGTGCTGATTTACAATAAGCTTCTCATAAACTTGCAAAGCCGGCCGAGCTCAGATAAACTTCCCCCATCTCTCATGACTTGAGCTGTTGATGATTAAACAAAGGGAGTTTTTCAGGCCTTGTTGTCGTTTGAAAGATAAGTCGTGTTTTGCTTCTAGGAGGGAAGTTTTATGGGTGATGTGGTGATGTCATTTTCCTGCCGGGACAGGAAGTGCACGGTGCAGCACAGAAGGTGAAAAGCTCCATGGCAAGCGTTGCAAAGAGATGCAGGGGAGAACAGCCTCTGCTGTTCATCGATTCATAGCTGCTCGTGTTGGCGGGGCTTCGTGGTTGCAAACCCTGCCCTGCATGGCACAGATTTAAAAACCGTGGGAGATAAAACTGGTTCGTGTACCCCGAATCCAAAGCACTTTGCCATCAACGGTAAGACATCCGCTGGCAGGCGTCAAAACCCTTTGGATTGGACCCTGGGAGAATTACAGCATTAGGCCCACTGTTTGCCACGGCACATAAAATAGTTGCAAGAAAACTTCTTGCTCTTTTCTGAACTGTTCACACTGACCTGGTCCCCCTTGCCAAGGTAGCAGCTCTCGCAGCAGCCTCGGGAACCCGGGGAGCCCTGCTTGGCTCTTGCAGTCCCCCTGCGCTTCAATCCCGGGGAAACCGTAGGATATCTGGGATGTGCGACCTGTGAAAGAAAACCGTGCGGAGTATTTCTGAAAGAATAGTGTCCTGCTCTCTCCGGAGATAAGGAATGTGAGTCAGGCTACAAAGGCTTTGTGCTGTACAGTGCACCTCTGAATGGGAGGCTGTTATTAATAGAAAGCTCTTAATGAATAGCTGCTTAGCATGACTTTGCATGAGTGCCATGCAGCTGAGCCCTCTTTTGGAGTTAATACCTTTTCTCACGGCTCCTCCTGAAGGGGAGAGCGGGGCTCCCAACTCCTGCTTAGAGAGGATTGCACTCCTTGGAGCTCCCCGCCGAGTCACGCAGGGGGCTCTGCACCGCTGAAGCCGGTCCAGGAGCCTGCTGGAGGCATGGCCATTTGCAAAGAGCCCAAGGGGACCAGAGGGGAAGGGGAACTCCTCCCCAGGAGCTCGGTTGACTCCAAAAACTGGCTCTTGCTCTCTCTCAGGTCTCTCTCCTTGCAAAGCCGGGGGAAGCAAAGCAGTGCTCTTCACAGAGGAGGTCGCACTGGGCCCAGTCCTGGCATGGCCATGCCGTTAGGTGGCAGGGGTTGTTCTCGTGCTGACTTCCTTATATCTCCTTCTGACTTTACGGTGTATGAATTGCCCAGCTGGGAGGATACGTGCATGTGGTAACAGCTCCTGAGTCTGACGCCATCTCCCCTCTGGCTTTGGCCCTGAGATGGAGGCTCTTCCAGTGGAGACAGGAACTACCAGGGAGAGCTTTTCTCCTGCTCTGTGTGCGCATCGTCGATGATGTTGTGTGGTATGGGGAGAGTAAGCCATGCATATGTGCCTCCCTTTTGTCCTCCCTTCCCCATACGAACCTCGACCAGTATGGTCCAGCTGCGCCCAGGAAGATCCCACTGGCATGCTGGTCCAGACTAGAAGCTAGCCTACCCATGCCCTGCTTCATGACATCTCGGTCCCATTTGGAGCCCCAAACCATCCAGCCAGTTGCATACATGTGCAGACACCCACGTGCGCTTATCCTGGATGAACCTCAGCCCCGATACTTCCAGGGTCCTGCCTTGAATGTGACCTGCGTGCACAAGTGACACGCGCACAAGTGCATCTATTGATGCCTGCATGCAAGCACATATCCATTGCACACCCATAGGGCGTCTTCATAATATTATGATTAGCGTGAGCCAGGAGAGTGAGAACAGTGAAGGGCCAAAGGAAAACACACCGCGCGGCTGCTTCTTCCCCTGCCCCAGCTGCTTCGGCAGGGCGAAAGACGAGAGGAGCGAAGTTGTGGTCGCAGTTGTGTTCGAGGAATGTCTGGACAGAAAGTGATAGCAGCCCCAGCTGCGTGTCAAGGCCGCACGCAGACCGCGGCGCACCCCAGGTTTGCAGCGAAGAGAGGAGACTGGGAAAGGATCAAAGGCCCGATCTCCCATCTGTCTCTCCCTGGCTGCTTATTGCGCCCGTCGGCCTTTCACACCAGGGTAGCAAGACCCGGCTTCAGCCTTCATGTTGCTCCAAGGAGGGGCCTGACCAGCGCGGCTCTGGCCCACATTCCTCTCCGGGACAAGCGCTGGGCTGCTGCGGTGGGACACGTGAAATATTTGGGGAATTGAAACACATGGTGGACAGTTGAGACCCTGGCTCCCAGCCACACACGTGTGGCTCTGAACTGACCCTGCGAGGAGCGAGGGAGCAGCTGACCCGTGGCAAGTGGTGCCGAGCTGAAGAGGGGGTGTCCTGTGCGCCCTTACGGGAAAGCAGGGCGGAGGGAACGAACGGAGTTTCGCACAGTATCGAAACTCTGTGTTCATTTGGGTCAAATCTGGCACATCACAATAGCCTGGGATTAAAAAAAAAGAGAGGGGGTGGTGGGTGGGGGATTCTGAAAATGTCGACGCGCCACTTCCACTTCCAGAGTCCCGAATCGGTCTGCCTCTAATTCAGAACACCTCTCCGCTCAAACCAGCATTTTTCATTGAAAAAAGTACCTGTGTCAAAAAGGAAAAAAAGAGTCAAAGGGTTTCTTTTTGTTTCGGGGATTCATTAACCAGAAAAAAAGATACAGAAACATTTTGTTTTGGACAATGTGAAATGTCCTGGTTTGATGCAAACACAGTTCTCCAGGGTTTCTTTTTTTTCATTTCACCACGATAGATAGATAGATAGATAGATAGATAGATAGATAGATATAATGTGTATGTGTACACACACACATTTTTATTCAATCTGAACCAAAACACCCACTATCCCCTCAGCTCTGTTCCTCACCTCTCTTCCTTCCAGTGGCTTTGGGAAGCTACCTTCAGCTCTCCACACCTCCACTTCTCTACATGTAAATGAAAGACAATACCTGCTTTACAAATGGCATCAAAATCCCCAGTTATAGGTGCAAAAAATAGCATTTCTTCACGGCTACCAGGTGACACAACAATTACTTTGTGCTCTGGGGGTAGGGTGAGGGATACAACAGCTTCTTGGGTGCCAGCAGAAAATGCTGGCTTCTGAACGGCACCCGCTGCAACGTGGCATTCCCTTTAGCTCAGAAGTGGGATAGGCAAATGCCATCCTAATTCCTGATGGAAAAAGATGGTAACAACTACATGAAAAGCATTTCCTGAAACTGGGACCTAAATTTCTCCCCTCCGCCCACATTTTTTATCTTCCTTTTTTTTTCTTTTTTTTTTTTTGTCAACAGATCAAAGATTCAAAGAAATGTACCTGCCTTTCGGAGTGGACTGCTTGCTCAAGAGTATCATGGAGACAGGCAGGATTTTCTGCCTCTGGTCAAGATAAACCCATGACCAGGCTTCAGCTGGGGCTCATACAGTACAGGCAGGAAGTTTGCTTGTCCGTGCTATGCCCAGCTCTAGCCCAGGAGCATTATGCACCTTTGTAAACGGTGGTCTCAACTACAAACACACCACAAGTCCAGGGCCAGGTCCTGATGATCTGCTGGGTCCTGACTCCAAAGGAGGTAGTCCAAAGCCTGCTTTTGTAACAACTTCTGCAGCACTTTGCTGATCAATATTTTATTATTTGAACTGAGGAGCACAAGGGTTGTGATCTATTCAGAAATGTGCTGGGGTTTCAGGAAACCCTGACCTCATAACAGCCCTGGTTTCTAATAATTGGCTGTTTGATTTGACTTGCTGTTTTGAAGGGCTCGGTGCCCAGCGCTCCCTTGCAGATGGGAGAACTGATTTTCTTCTGCTGAAGTCGCTAAAAAATACCTATTCATTTTTGCATGCTGCATGCCTTAGAAAGCGGGGCTGGAGAAGAGGAAGCAACAAGTGGTTACTTATTCCATCTGAGCTGCCTTTTCTCAAAGGCTACGGCAGAGCGAGAGAGCCGGGCTGCACCTAAGTGAATGAAGAGGTTCCTTCAAAGTCTGCAACTTATACTAACATTTTAAAGTACCCAAATCTTTCCTAACCTTCCCTGAAAGAACCTAAAGTTTGCAAGCAGCTCCCAGCAGCAATGCTGGACCTCTTCTTCTTGACCTCGCTGACCTTCCCAAAAGGGGCAGCCGTTCAAGTCTGCATGAAAATATTTTTACCGCGAGTGGCGGGAGGAAACCGCAGGGATGCTAGAATCAGAGAGCCTGCCCTGCAGTCTGAGGAGCCTGAAGAGCTCCATTCAAATAAGGAAGCACCCTGAAAACAAAGACCAGCTCCATATATTTCACAACCAATGCAAAATTGCAAAGTGCTTTTGGCCCATTCAGTTAATGCGCAGATGCCGGCATTGGTGGACAGCAAGGACCTGGAGCTAAGCTGCAAGCCTCCCCACTATTTGTGAGGGTGTGCAGATGCAGGGGTCTGCCTTGATGAATTCCCCTGGCCGGCGCCAGCAATGACAGAGGGGGCCAGATTTAGGTTGAGACGCCCCATTTCACTGCGTTTCCATCAGCTGCTGGGGGCTTTGAATCAGGCCTTTCAGAAGGAAAGAAAAGGGGCGATGTTCTGACATCCTCAGCTGGCTCGCCACGTACCAGTAATGCCAGCAGGTGTTTGAACTTGCCTTCTGGCAACACAGAAGACCAGGATGGAGAGGGCAGGTGAGCAGCTGATTTATTAGCTTTGGACTCCGGCGCAGAGGGGCTCGTGTCTCCAGCCCGGTTGGTATAACACCAGTTTGTTTTCATTGAATCCATCTGTTTCTCCTCTCCTCCCTCCTGCAATAGGTATACCCTCCCTGCAAAACAGTCCTCAACCCCCCTAGGACTCAGCCTCTGAGAGCTGCTGCATTCAGGGACATCAGTGCGTGCATGCCAGCCTCCTCCACTCCGGCTTCAGGACTTTCTTCTGAAAGCATCTGTGGTAAGAGATGGGGAATACTTAGGGCTTGGTTCCCGCCTCGCGCCAGGGAAGAGGAATAATTCTAGCATTTCCTTCGCTCACGCAGCCAGCGTGACTGCGCATGGCTCTGAAAGCGTTCCCAGGATGAGAAATGCCATCAGGGCAGTTAGTCAGATCAAGATACCTCATTCCACCCAGCTCCCTCCCTGGCTTGCCTCCCCGCCACCTCCACTCTGAAAAGATGTTTCTCTATGGAGACGAATCGCTGTGCAAGTCTGGCATGCTGGTGACAGTGTCCAGACTTCCTGATCCCCTCCGCTATCAGCCTGGCGCCAGGACGTGGGCTTCCAGTAAAACATACTGCTCCAAGGAAAATCGCTGTCATCGACACAGATGCAAGTGTGGGGCGACACCGCATTGAATTGAGCCGAACTAGAAGAGGTTGAGAAGGCTGTATCTCAGGAAGGATGGCAACGGGGACCCCAGAAGAAATGGCCAGTCTCTCTTACTAGCTGGACAGGCAGGGGCAGACCCTCAGGGGTTTTCTCCAGGCTTCCCGGCTTCATTTCTGTCTGCCGGTGAAGCAGGGCCAGGAGACGAGCCTCCGCCATCCTCGTGAGCAAGGCATTTCTGTGCAAACGTGACGCCATTGGAGACCCGGCTGCCTTTGCCTGTTTTGCAAACATGGCCCTGCATTGAAGCTGAAGCTTAGCTTCTTCAGCTCCTTCATTGTTTTCTTCCCTCTAAGCTCCAGGACGGGCACATTATATGGGCCCGCCCGGAGGTTTCTTAGGGAGAGGAGGCAGTGGAAACTCGTCAGGCAGCCGTGGAGTTACCCCCAGGGTGAGTTTCACCCAGTGCTGCAAAGACAGAGTCCCATGCAATGTTAAGGGGCACTTCCCAGCAGGGCAAGCTTGACTGGGGGGAAAGGACTGTGAATCCTGTCTGCAAATGGCCAAATACGGTTGAGGTGGGGCACGAAGAAATTTCTCCCTGGACGTCCAGCCTCTCCTGCTTTTCATTTGGTTCAGGAGCAGTTGGAGCTAATTGCTTGTTAAGAGAAGCAACTGCGTCCCCCCTGGGTTCCCCCACAAGTGGGGTCTCTCCCTGGACCATACCAGCTTGGGCAGGTCAAGCACACTGCCTGGCTGAGGAAAGGATGCTGATGCTGTCCCAGACTTGCATCCTGCACCTTGTTGGGGCACTCTCTGCTTATTGGGGGAAAAAAAACCTCCAAGTGTTTGAAGGCCAAGGTGATTGTGAAAAAAAAATAAAGGCTGTATAACCAGATGAGATGTTTTGCAGCACTGAGATCTGGACGCACTCTTTAGTTAGCTTTGGGTCTGCTTTGCTTGCTCCCCATAGCCTTGAAACAGAGCTGGGACACTGAAGTCCCAGATTCTTCTCCTTACGATGAAATCCTCAGTCCTTTGGTGTATTGACCACTGTTGTTGCAAGCGAGAGACATGCAGGTGGCCTCGGGGATCGTCTGCATTGCTAGAGACATAGGCAACCCCCAAACTTCGAGTCCAGACCGGAGCATTTCAGCACGCACCACCCTAAATAAGACCCGGAGGTTCTGTCCCCCGTGTCACCCAGAAGCCGTTCCCAGATTACTCTCCCCACTGTAGCTAAGAGCAGAAGTGAGATGCTCAATTGCTCAGGTCTCATCCATTGCCGCTCCCTCCTTCACTCTGTTTAAGGTCATGGATTGGAGTCTCCTAGCGTGGAGCCAGCCACCAGGTTCACAAACACCCATCTCATTAGTAAATCAGTGCTTGTAGCAGCCACTCAAGTAATGCAAGCAGTCAAGTGCCTGGTTTCAGCATGGACCCTTGAGCCATTTGCGCCCTCCACGGTAGCCTGCCGGCCGCAGACACTGCTGGGCGCGCAGCAGGTGTTCCACGTTTCACCTGTTTCCTTCATTTTCCCTCCCAGCAGATTAAGCTCAGAGGCAAGGAGCTGCAAAGCCAGGGGTGGGAAATAGGTTTCTCCGGCTCCATCGCGCTCCCAGGATGTGCCCGGGCATACACCAGGCAGTTCAGAACAATCCCCCTGAAGAGGACTTGCGAGTTCTGGTGCTCCGAGACTGCGCGGCGCGGGCGGGCGATGGGGGAAGGAGTGATTCAGGCTGCCACCTGCCTGGATCGTGCAGTGCATGTTTGCAGCAGGTTGAAAACACACTAGAAATGCTTGCAGGTAGTGGGCAAAGCCCCTGCAGCCGGGACCCCGCTGCTTAAAGCCCCCGGCGCTGCCTGCTTCGCGACCACCCCCCTGCCCAGCTGGAGCCAGCGTCTAGAGCCCGTGGCGGTCCCCTGGGCCGAGAAATTATTCAATGCTGGATTTCTCCAGAGCACAGGCTGACCCGGGCAGGATGGTTTCCTGGTGCGGGCTGCCATCCAGCTGGTTCTCCGCCAAAACCAACCAATTCGTTATACTTAAGATCTCAGACTGGACTTCATAATAACCACAGCCCCAGGAGGAGAGGAGAGAGGCGAGTGCCTCTGCAGCTAAGCCACCTAGCACTCGGCCAACCTGCCAGTTATTCTCCGCGCAAGGACCACCCACCGCTCCAGGCCTGGGGGGTTGGGTAAGCCCACCTCGCTCCACGCTCTGCCTGGCAGCATCCCGAATTTGCTTGCCAGGTCCCTTGTTGCTGGGCAGCTGGAGAGCAGCTGTCGTGAATGGGCCAGCTCGCAGGGAAACCACAGCTTGGGGCAGCGTGCACGACCACGTGAGGCAGAGGAACGCAGGCACCAAGGGGCATCGGCCCGGGGAGGGATGCAGAGAGTAGCCCAAGCCTTGCTCCTCACAACAGGAGGACATCGGTGATGCTGCTGAGCTAATCCCCATCGCCAAAGAAACACAGGGATCATCCACAGCGCCTTGCGCGTCCCAGGCCGCCTCACCTGTCCCTTAGAGGGCTCTTTGCAGAAGCAGCCTTTGTGAAGGTATCTCTGTTTGGGTTGGTCTAATAAAAGATATTGGATTTACCCAAAGAACCAAAAAAAACCCCCCCAAAAACTGTGTCTGCCTATCTCTGAAAGATGCCACCAGTCTGGAGAAACATGGGCAGTGTCCCCTGCCCTGCGTAATGCAAAAGATTAGACTGGAGGATCAGGGCCCCTGTAGCCCCCCTGCCACCAAGGCCTGCAAAAGCCTTGGCCATGGTGAATGGGCCCCCTTCCAAGAAACCAGCCCCGCTTTGGTTGCAACCGGGGCCCCGCGGCAACCCCTCGCAGAGATGGGGCTTTTCATGTCTCTCCCCGATCAACGGCGCGATCAGCCATGACAAGGGGCTGATGGACGCCCGCGCTTTTCGCTGAGGCCATTGCAAACACGGGTCATTAAAGAGAGAGGAAAAAAGCCCCCGAGCCCAACCCCCGGCAGTTTAATTTTCTCCTCGCCCCCCTGCCCGGGATAGCTGCCGAGTTGAATTTAATGATGTTAGTCAGCAAGGGCCCGGCCGTCGGCGCAGCTCTGGAAGTGGACGGGGAAAGCAATTGAGGGCAAAATTGCTGAAGACAATTGTCCCTTTGTGCCTTTCCCCGGGGCCTGTCTGCCAAGGTTCGTGGAGCTGAATGAAGCTCGCTGGAGCTGCGGCTCGCGCAAAATGCCAAGGACCTTCTTCGGGAGCGTTGCGAGGCTGGAGGAGGCGGCAGGGAGCGGGGGTAGATGGAGGGGAGAAGAGCATCAGGGCCGCCGGCGAGCGCGGGGGGGACAATAGCAGCAATTAGCATCTGCCCGCGCGCACGCAGGCCCGGGAGACGCGCGATTGAGACGGGCCCCGGCCTGCGCCCGTTAGCTCTCAGCCGAGTGCCTCTCAAAAGAGGAGCTGATGGTCAGCGGCTGACCCCGCGGGGCCGCAGCCAGCGATAGGCAGGCTCGGGCAGCGCTCGGAGGCACGCCGGAGCACGACGGGCCCACGGCCAGGCTCGGCCCGCGATGCCAGCGGGCGAGGGAGGAAAAGACAGAGGGCACGGCCACGTGGCAATGGCGTGTCCCAGCTCCGACGGTGGCCAGCACCGACAAGAATCACGGAGACGCCATCCCCTTCGGTCTCCTCCTTGGGCGATTGCCCCTGTTCACCCGGAGGCTGAGCCAGAAACGCCGGGAGAGCAGTTCTGCTCATCTAACAGCAGACAGCCCCCGTGTAGCACCCTCCTATGAGCCGGGGGGGGCTTCGGGTCGCCCCTTTTTGCCGTGCGAAAGCTAGCTCAGCCACAGCTCTCTGGCTTGCCCCGGAGCCTCGCCTGATTTCCCCGTCCTCTCTGCCCCGTGCTCAGCTCAGAGGGTGTTTTCTTCCTCCGAGGGTACATGGCGTCGCGTGCAACGTGCCTGGAGGGGCTCCCAGCCTTCTCAGGGCACGCGCATGCAGGCGCCGGACAAGACGAGGCCTAGAAACGCATTCTCAAAATGCCACGAGTGCTTTTGGCAGCAGGTCGGTCGCTCCACGTGCGATGTCCAAGCCATGGGGATGCTCCAACATGACAAGCAAGCAGGGAGCCAGAGGCTTGCCCATCGAAACCCAACCGCTGGCCGGCCCTGTGCGGTGGGAAGGAATGGAGACTAGCGGTTACAGCCGCGGACGGGGCGTCCAGCGCCATCAGCACTGTCTTGCTCTCTAGGGAGCCCACAGAGGAAAAAAAATAACCGTGCTAAGTAGGCATAAAGGTTACCAGCAACTCGAGGGCTGGAAGGTAAAATAATATGTCGTAAGACTATTGTCACTCTTGCCCCCCTCAAGAAAAGGTTTCAGGCTCGAGGGAGGTTGAACTGAAAAGAAAGCCGAGCAGATTTGGCAATGCACAGATACAGCATCCAAATCACCTTAACTCTGCCCCACCGTGATGTCCTCCGGTGAGGATGATGGTCCAGAGCAGCTGAAACATATGCCAGGAGCGGATCGAAAACACAGAGGAGGCAACTAGGGCCCTGGATTGGACCTAAGTGGTCCTTGGTTTTGTGTCTTACCCAGCCAGTGCCACTGCCCTGCGGGGCAACCTTGGCCAAGACACTTCACCTCTTGGTGCACGCTGTTGCAAAACACTTCTATATAATGCCATGCCTCCATCAGCTGGAGCAGGACGACGGTACTGATCCAGGCAGAGCGCTTCGGGAGGTGATGCTCGCAATGAATAAAAGCAGTACATTTATTTTATTTTTCCAGCACGAAAATTACAGAGCCCCTGAGCTGGAGGGCATCCTCCAAAATCCCTCTGAGGATTTAAGTCTCTCAGCTTACACCAATGCTTGCTGGAGCATTGCACTCTTTGCTTGCTGATTTATACGGAAAGGAAAAACAGAAGTCCTCGGTCCACCAGGCTTGCCTTCCTTACTGGAAGCTGCTCACCCGAGAGAATTTTTGTTTCACCCTGACTTCATCTAAACATGTTTGGGCTTTCCCATGGGGATCTCCCCGCATGCTAAGTCACATCATATGATTTCTAGATGGTTTCTTCTCCCATCTCATGATACCTGCTCACACCAGCAAGAGATGGCTTGTCTCCCTTGTGCCTCTGGGCCATTTCACTCGGCGTACCGGAGGCTCCTCTTCTAAGCACCGCTTCTGCGTCCATCACCTTGACTAGCAGTCCAGCGCTATCCTGGGCTAAGGGAGACAGGGTGGTTTGGAGACTGGGAAAGGGAGTCACAGAAGCTTTAAACTGCCGGAGGAAATCTAGTCCGGTTCGGTACTGTCCGAAGACACCCGTCCCTCCTGGCCTGTAGGTCCCAGCTGCTGATTCCCTGCCTCTTTCCAATGGAGCAGGTGGCTCCAAAGGTGCACGGGCAGCATTTCCATGCAAGGGAAAGAGCGTGGATACGAGGGCAGCCTTGGTCTTGTGTTCTGGGAAAGCAGCAGCCTGCAGAAATGATGGATGTAGAGGACTTCTGGGCTGTCCCAGGCAGGGACTGACCTCCTCTTCTGCGTCCACCCCTGCTCCCCCAGAGCCGCTTCTCAGGGGTGTATTTGGACAAATGCAATCTGTTGGACCCATTGGGAGCTGGTTTTATAGGAACTCGGGTGACAAAGGAAAGGGGAGAGGGGGAGCTCTCGCTTCCTGCTGCCGTGCTCCTGCTCTGAGTGGAGTTTCACGCAGTTAGGAGGCTGTTTTCGGTTCCTCCCAGCAGGCTGCTGCTGCTAACTAAGCTTGACGCTCTTCCCTTGAGCACTTGCTCCAGGCCCCTCCACCCCCCAGGAGCAGGGTTAGGAGAGGGAACTGAGGGGGCAGGACGATAAGCAGAGGGGACCATGTTGCAGCTGGGAGGCAGCAGGAGGAAGCAGCCAGCGAGGTGGAAACGTCCCGGAGTCGCAGCCACTGGAGCCGAACCCATCGTGCGCCCTGGAAATCCAGGAGTGTTTCCCATTGCAAAAGAGCCTGCGCGCTCTTGGGCAGAGGCTGCTCCTCACTCCGGACGTGTGCAGACCCTTGCACCAAGAGGAACTCCCAGGGGATAAAGAATCGCTGAGTGACCCCAACCCCAGCCTCGGCCCACGCGCGCAGAGCAGCTCAGGAGCCTCGAGCTCCTCTCCTCCTGCGGGTGAGATCCAGGCTGGGCTTTTATCCCCTCGCCGTGGCTCATCTCAAACCCCTGCGTGGCAGCGTAGCATCCGCCCTTGCCGCTGGGGGGTGGAAGAGGTCACGGAGAGACAAGGGAAGGTGCGCAGGAGGAAAACAGTCTCAGCCCTGCGACAAAGCAAGCCGAAAGCACAGTTCAAGCTGGGTGGGGTCCCAGGCTGCCTTTGAAAGCCAGCCCCAGGATGCCACGTGCACGTGAGCTGTTGCACGCCTGGCTCCGTACAGCAGCCCCGGAATCGCTGACACGTTTAAGCGCTCGTCGAGCAGATTCTGTCCCTGCCAGGACGAGCAAGGGCTGCTGCATATGCCACAGGGCACCAAGAGCAGTGCCAGGAAGGGAAGCCAGCAACAGGCTGCCAACTAGAGACTTCACCTAACTAACTGACAGCTCCTTCCAGAAGCGGCTAGACACACGGTAGACACCTAAGCCCCACCGGAGCTCCTGGGCAATGTCTCCTGAAAGCAACGTGCAGAAGGGCACGACTGTTCCCGTGCAAGACCCCGCTTGCCTAGCTCTTACAAGCGATGGGTGCTGCCGTGGCAGTCCCCTTGCTGTGGAAAGTGATGCAGCATCGGGGCTCATGGGTCATCGGCCTTCATGGGGGTGGGGAAAAACTTGTAGGTGTGAAGAGGACTTGCTCACAGGCCTGTTTCTAAGCTGTCCACTCCCACTAGCACCGCGGGCCGGTGGCGTTTTGCTAATCTAGTCATGCACCAGACGCTCATCACATGACCCGTGGATGACCATCTGGTGTCCTGGGTGATGCTTTGCTTTTATGTGGCTGGGCACACACGTGCACATACGGCCAGCTGTTGAGGCCTGGACAGGGGCCGCGGGGAAAGAGCACGATAATTTACGGACCTTTTGAAAGTCTTGGGCTGAGAAACGCATTGAGGGAAATATTGATCTTTAAACAAGGGGCTTGGGGGCAAGCTGAAGAGACAGTAGAGAGGCTGGAGATAAAAGTATGAACTCCCCTGTAACGCGGCAGCTAAGTGCTGCTTGGAGCCTAGCTGTTCCCTGGCTGTCATTTCACTGGACGTTGAAAGAGGCCAGTTTCCATCTTTGCTGACCAGTTCGGATCCCGAGGTAGGAGGAAGGTGGGGAAATCCCACGGTCCCCCTCGGGGATGAGCTGGGCAAGGGCACCAGCCACATACCTAGAAATGAATAACCCAACACAAGAACCCGAGCCCGCGGTTGGAAAAAGGGAGCAGGATTTTTCAGACGCGGAGGGTTAGCCAGGCTGGCGATGAACGAACCGCTGGGAGAGCGGCACACATTTCCTAAAGGAGTTCTTAACGTGTTGGAAATCTCTTTGCTAATATAATGGCATCAGGCCAGATCCTCAGGGGATGTAAATCAGCAGAGGCGAGGAAGCTGCTCTGATTGCTCTCAGCAGCAGATGTAGCCCCCAGCTCTGGGTTTGCCTCCGCACTGATCATCCTCGGACCCCGGGCGGCTCATGTAGCCACTCGCAGCTGCCAAAGACAAGCACGCCATCTCGTTTGGTCCCGTTTTTGGCCAGGTTTGCTCAGAGCAGTCTAGGGACATAACTGATGTCACCTCTTGGGCCGGGGGCCACCTTGCACCATACGCCCCCCCTGCCTGCTCCGGTGCAAGGCGCGGCAGGCCGACCGGCCGTCAGTAGCCTACCTGGGTTGCCGGGAGCGTGCCACGTGTCCCAGGATGAGGAAGAAAACAATGCAACTAGACAAAGCCTGGGATCAGACCCCCCAAAAAACCCCTCCTGAACTTTATTTATGCTGCTTGAGATCCCGCGCTGCCAAAAGCCTCGGCGTGAAGCAAAAGCACCCTAAGTTATTTATTCACAGAGGTCCGAGCTCCAGGAAGTGCTGAGAGCCTGCGACTCCCGCAACTCCATAAAGTTACTCCAGACTGACGCCACTGTAACGGAGATGGGAAGGGGGGAGGAGGCTTTCCCTTGCCCAGCCCTCATGTGCAACAGCAGCAGGATACGAGTGGCAGGACCACCCCGCGGTGGAAGTTTTGGCCCCAGCACACACACCAATGTCAGCTGCCCCACACTGGCCGCCGCGCTACCTCTGCTATGGGCAATGTGCCTAGGATAAGAGCAAGCAGGGCAAAATGCCTGCAGGATTCAAAAGCCTGGCACAGTTTAGAGCACCCCCAGGGCTGCCCCTGCTTATGCAGAAGGCTGCATTTGCCCCTGGAGCAGTGGCGAGTCTGGAGGGGGCAAAGAAGGCTTGGCATTACCTTTATCCCACCCCTTGGCTGTGCCACCTGCAGGCACGGCACACACTATCAACCTGAGCCTGCTGCCGGAGTCGGCAGCGATTGCAAACTGAACCAGCAGCCTGTCCCCAGCCTGAAGCATTCAAAGCCTCCTGTCTCCAAACCCCCGCATCTGGCTGCAAAGTCATGATTTTCATTAAGAAAGAAGGGTGCGTCTAGTCTCTGTGCCTTTAAGGTCCTTTCAGGTCATTTTTTTCCAAGCGTCTCTCAACAGCTGTCAGGGCTAGAAATGTAGGTCTTCATCATAGGAAGTCCAAGTTTTTCTCAGTGAAGGAAAACACCAGCAATGTGAGGCTTGCAATAAAACCGCCAGTGTTTGCAACACCCACACGAGCATCTCAGGAGTCGGGCCAATATGAAGGCAGCTGTTTTTGCAATGAAAACAAAAAAATCCAGTGAAAAGTGATGGTTTTCTGTTTAAAGGTTACTGTCCTCCTGCAGCACGGCAGGCCCAAACTCAACAGAAATTCAGAAGAACCGGACCAAGAAACCATCTGGATTGCTCCTGTAAAACAGACTGATTGGAGGGGGTGCTTTATCCAGACAGTGAAAAATAATAATAATTGAAGACCCCCCCCCATGTCCTTGTTCTGTTCCAGTACGTTAAGAGTCCAACAGCTACGGAGCTGTAGGGTTAAACACAACTCACAACATATGCTCCCTTCTTATCTACGCTTCAATTAACAATCAGGTTTGTGAGCACTGTTAAAGGCAATCGCAAATTGTAGCCCCTGGAGGGAAAGCAAAGGCCACTGACACGCAGATTGCTTTAATTCACTGGCTAATAACACAAATAAAAGTAGAGTAAACTAATAAAAGAGGTTTCCTGTCCCAGCACTAAGGGGAGGATGTGTCAGGTTTACCAGTGCAATCTCTGCAGAAACTCTCAAGGAAAAAAAAAAGGCGTCTCGGGAGACTTTCCCGATGACATGCTACGCGGTTCCAGCAGTTGCACAGATGTGGCGCCGGAACAGGCCTGAGGCCGCCCCCACACGAAAGAGTTTTTAAACCAGCATTTATCCAGCAAACAAACTCGGGGCCAGATTCTCAGGGCGAGTAAAGTGCCGCAGCTTCCTCTGCCCGGTGCCGATCGGCTGAGGTCTGGAGCGGACTGGGAAGGATGCTGCTGAAGGGAAATGGAGCCAGTCAGCTCCTGGTAGAGACTGGGGTTTTCCTTCCGCTGCATGTATTGACTTCGGGACGCAGAACCGGGACATCGTCCCCTGCGCTCTTAGGCAACCGTTTATCCGGAAAGGCCTAAATATTCCTCGCTCCAGCTTCTCACGGCCCACGGTCGCAAAACACCAGGAGCACCCTACACTACAGCCGGCCCCAGGGACAGAGCCGGGGAGATAGGGTGACCGCTCATTGCCTCCCATGGTAAAAGCAGAGAAGCGATTTGGTGAATATAGGCTCAGGTGATCCAGCACGTCCCGCCGTTCCCCCCTTCCACAACAGTCCTTGCCAAATGAATGGGGAAGAAACACCTCCTTTCCTAATCCGAGGCATTTATCTAAAATACACATCTATCAGCCAACTGAAAGCCCCCTAGCTGGGCTCAGGACTTCCTTAAAAAGCTTTGGGAATTAAATGAACATGGTAAAGTGGACAATTCCCCCCCCCCCACACACACAATAAACTTAAAATATTAGACCGTTCTGGTTCTTGGAGAAATCCAACCGTTTGTCTTGTTCACAAACCCTTCCCTCTATTAAGATCAGCTGTATTGTTTTCACGCTTCGAAGCCGCCCCGGAGATCTGGCATTGTGCAAGCACGGCCCGAGCGGCCGGGGCTCATCCAGAAGCCGCGCGGGAGCCTGCAGTGGGCGTCCCACCCCGGGACCTGCAGACTGGGCAGGTTTTGTCCTGGGCCAGATCCCAAATACTGCCTCCCACTTCCAGCCCAGCCCGGGCTTGACAGGACGACGCGCCAAAGCAGCTCGTAGTATTTCAGCCCCAGGGAGCCACAGCCAAGGCCTGACGCAGCCCCGGCTCTGCCGCGGGGACTGTGAGTGAATCGCATCTCCTGGGCAGCCTCTGCGACCCCGGGTGAAAATGGGGCCCCCGGTCCTGGCTCACTTTGGCAAAGGGCTTTGAGGTTCCCGGCACTCGAAGGATACAGAAACCTGTCGTCAAGCCCTGGAAATGTGTCAGCAAAACCGGCAGCACACGGGCTTGTTTTTTATTCTTTGTCAGTGGTTTCCAGACGCGGTTCATGAGGCAAGAGGTGTTTTTTATAACTGCCCGTGCTGCCTGTAAGCTGCCGATCAGCGCCGTCAGCAGCGCTCGCGCGAGGGTGCACAGCCACCAGACCTGAGTCACCCGGTACCTTTTACACACGGTTGCTTTTCTGGTGTTTATTTTCTTTCCGCTCATGTGGGACGGCTGTTTTGACATTAAAGTCATCGCATGTCATTGAGCAGTAGGAAATGGGAGATTTTCATAGGCAACGTCTGGGAGGCCAACGGGATAAAAAGAGAACGAGAGAAGCTCTGTTTACACAGGGGACACTTCAGTGTGTTAGAGGTGCTTAGCAATGGGAAGTGGCATGGGCATTTAGTAAGAATACCTGAGGGCCCCTGTTCTGGATGGTGCATGCTCAGGCGTCCACGCATGCTGCAAAAGGTAGCAATTTTGGATCAGCAAATCGCTGAATTTCCAGAGCTTGGCACGTTACTTAGGAGCATGCACAAAAGAGAAAAAAAAAAAAAAGAATTAAATTGCTGGCTAATTTTCAGCCCATGAGTTGGTTGCAAACTCTCTTTTCTTTGGAAACTTGCCATTCAGGCTCTGCGGTTGGTCACCTCTGTCACGTGCTCTTTTCTATCATGTTTCCGTGCTTCCTGATTGGATGGCTAGACGTTTTTAAGGCAAAGGCTAATAAGTAATAGGAATGACACGCTTTCTGATAGGGATCCTCAGGCGAATAACAAAGGGAAACACGGCAGTGAAATATAAGAGGCGGGTTGCAAATGGGCCAAGGCATGCCTGAATGTCCGCCGGCGATCGGCGATAGGACACCAACAATCCCGGCGAGCGTCGGGTTCGCTTCCCCACCAACGAGCTCCCAGCTCCCTTCCTCACCATCACCCATCCACCATCATGCTCAGGGGGTGAATTTTGTCTCGGGCGAGGCCTTGAAGCTAGGAGGACCTCGTCCCAGGGGGCGTCTCCGTCTCTGCAGACTCTCTGAGGCTAGGGGGGCTGCCTGCAAGCCAAAGTGTGCCCCCGGCATCCGGCCCTTGGCTTGGAAGCGCGCTCAGGTACTTGGTGCCTCGCCCAGCGTGATGGAGGCCTGATCCGGCTGCACAGATATCGATCACGGCGTGTATCCAAGGGAACCATTTGGGGCTGCTTTATCTGATGGGCCCTTTGCAATGAACAATATCGTTCCAGTGCAGAAACCAGAAGCCTGAAAAGTTTCTGGAGCGAACAACAATAGTGGCCGGCGGGGCTGAGGGCCCGGCCTGGAGCCCGAGGCTCAGCGAAGTCGGAGGAAATCCTTTTATTTTGCAGTTGCGAATGAAACAAACACAAGCTCTTGTTTATTTCCTGGCTGATTGTGTTTTGGAGGATGGAGATCGCTTCCCCACAAGCTCCCAAATTAACTCCTTCGGTGCCTCGTTTAATTGTCTCGCTTCCTCTGGCGAAGGCGCTCTTGGACAGCAGCTTAAACACAAGAGTGGGAGCATTCC
>NW_017728925.1:15461258-15487794 GCF_001723895.1 Crocodylus porosus
CCCCGGCCTGCCTCAGCCACTGCCCCCTTAATTTATGTTTGATTTGAAAACCTGAGGATCATAAATAATGCTCGCTGGCATGTGAAGTCTGGGAACCAGGAAATCCACTCTGTCCCTCCCCCGTCCACGGGGACTGGGAATTTCAAGGGAGAGTTGGCTAAAGGAATTCAGGGCTTCGTCCGGCTGCGGGTGACATGACGGCTGGAACAGGCCCCTGACACATGCAGGCCCTTGTCTGACTGCAAAACGGGGAGCCCTGCCTGTGCAAACAGCTCTAAGGGACAAGCCCCGCCGTCCCAAGCACACGCCTGGTCCAAGCTTGCAGCCAGCCTCGGGGGAACTGGTGGGCTGAGGGGCAGGGCACCCAGCGCTGCCCTGGGCATCAGTCAGGACCCGCACCGCGCCTGTCTGAACACAACCCCTGGGTCAGAGCGGCTTTGGGAAGGATCCGCTCCAGCCCCAGCCTAGAGAGGGTGGCTCAGACCTGGCCTAGATATAGAAAGATGCTGCGACGGGAGCATCTCGAGACATGTGCGTCTCTCTGGCGTGGGGAGAGCAGCTCAGGGTTGCTGCCCGCTGTAAGCTCCGTGCTGGCACAGCTCCACCCCTCGCAGGGCACGAGCTGGCTGCGTCCAGATGGGCTGCGGTCCTAGCAGCCGCTGCAGTGCAGACAGAGCCTAACACCCAGCCAGCAGCTGCAACCTTTCTCCACCCCTGCAGCCACCAGGAAAGACCCTCCCGCGTGCCTCCATCAGCAGTGCCTTCTCTCTCTCCCGGTCCCTTCCCTCTGCTCTGCTCATGCCAGGCCCTGATTTACACCCTCCCGCTAGGCTTGGACACTGCTGCTATGAAAAGCCCGTCAGCCTCGTCTGGTGGGGAGCACCCCTGCTCCGAGGGCAGATGCCTGCTATGGGAGGCTGAGGGCTTACCAATCCCCAGCCTTTCTCACAGCTGCCCCGTCACATCCTCTCCGACTCCCACGTTTGCATTTCCCAGGCACTTCCCTCTTGGCTCCCGGCCTCGGGTCCCAGGGCTGGGGTGGAAACATCATCCAGATGGGTTTATTTTTTCACGTCTTCTCTGGAAGGAGGAGCAGCAGCCCCCACAAGAGGGCAAGGGGGAGGGAGGAGGAACAGAGTTCAATTTCCAGGAGATCATTTGAGCTCCAGAGCCGAAAACTAATGCAGGAGCGGAGCCAAGAGTGCCGGGACCTCAGTGGAGACAGGAGGGCAGATGCTTATCCCTGAGTTCCCCATTCGGTTCAAAGGGGCTGATAACAATTCGGCTCGCACAGGCTACCCCATGTGTTACGCATTTGTTCATAGCAGGGTTTGCACAGCTCTAGACCCAGATCTGCAGGATGCTGGGCCTCATTTGTGCACGCAGTTAGCATGCAGCCATGGGAAAAGCATGTCCCACTGGGGTCTGGGCTGCTTGGCATCTTCGTGTCCTAATCCCTGGACTGCTGATGTACTAGACCTGATTAATAAGGGTCCAGAAGCTGCTTCTATTAACACCATTAATAACCTTCTCTGGCATGCTGTTCATATAACATTGGGTATTGCACCGCAAGGTTACGATGCAAACAGCACAGCACAAAGAGGTCAGGATGGGATTCAGGATCAGGCTTCTTGGCTAGAGCCCTGTCTTGGTTTCTCCAGAGGCAGGAAGGGTTGAGGAAAAGACCCTGTTTGCCTTTAACCTTAAAGAAAAAAAGTCACCGAAGCTTTAGAAAACCCACCATTGTGCTGGAGGATAAACATTTATTGAATATTTCCTGTTTGGCACCAACCCCTTTCGACTCATTTATCGTCTCTTCTTTTTTTGTGTGTGTGTTTTGAAACAAGAGTTATTTGGCGTGAATGTAAAGGCGAAATATCTTTAGAATGTATATGCCCATGGGAATTTGAGACCAAAAAGACGTGGGCCGTCCCCAGCCTGCTTGCTGTTAGCTATTCATTTCTCTCTCCTGGGGTCTGACATGAGCGATGCATTATGAGAAGGTTATGGGAATATTTCAGGCGCTGCATCTCCGGAGAACAATCGTACTGCAGTGTCAGTATAACAGGGGCTGGGTGTTTTTCCCCCCGTGCTTGCTTTCTTTACAATAAGAAATTACCAGGCAGTGTCCAAGCTGGGGCTCCCGGAGCAGCTCAGCAAAGATGAGCTGGGCATGGCTGAGCAGAAGGGGTGGCCTGAGCTGCCAGGAGATAGGTGTCCCAAGCCAGTCTCTGCCACTGAGAGGCTAACAGAGCCATGGGCGAGTCCCCCGTCCCCACCTTTGTGCCTCAGTTCCCCCATCTGGACAAGGAGGAGAGCAGGTCTTGCTCTCTTTCTTGCATGTCATGTGAGACATCACATTTTTGACTGTGGAACAAGGCCTGCATCCATGCTGTGAGCTCACCGCAGCCCACGGCAGCATCCTCAAGCATGCCATGCTGGGTCGCGTAGCCCCTTCTGTGCAGGAGCTAATGGCCACTGCCAATTAGCCTCCTAGTAGGTCTGCCAGCATCTCCCAGATGCTGCTGTGAAGATATCAGGTCCAGTTTCCCCTGCAGACTGGGCCAGCCCCTGTGTAAAACACTGCCTGGGCAGAGCTTTGCAGTCTCTGCGGCACCAGCGCCTCATCCCCACTTCCCTTAGATGCCAGGCAGCAGAGAAGCAGGCCCACAGCCCCCGGCTGCTGCTTGCTCCCCTGGAGCCTGACTTCATGCCTCTTGCAATCAGTGGGAGTGAAAGAGCTTTGGATCGGGCCCTCCGCTGGCAGCCAGCGGCTGGAGACCTGCAGAAATGTCCTTTTGTTGAGGCAAACAATGAGGCTTTGAGCCCAGGCTGCATTATCTGTTGGGCACCTCGGCGAGAAAGCGCAATCTGGAGACCAGCGAGGCTGTGGGACAGTAGAGACCGCGCAGAGCCCAGGGGGAAGGCACGGCGCAGCTCGCCTAGAGACTTGACATGCCTCCAGGCCAGGGAAAGTCATGTGAAACGTGAGCCCTCCCATCAGATAAGTCTCTCAATAGACAATGGTTGCAGGCATTTTTCTACCGCTGGCAAAGAGGTAATTAGCCCCGAGGTAATCAGAGACGCGGGGCTCCTCCAGGCTGGACGCTGCATGTCAAGGTGTGGCGGGGGCTGCGGCCGCTGTCCGCTCCGGGGCACGGCCGTGTCCTGCCGACCTCCTCCTGCCTCTCACGGAGCTGCAAGTCGAGAGGGGAATAGCTCATGTGACCCCCGGAGAAGAGAGGGAAGCACAAGCACCCTGTGCCCCTGACAACCAGGTCCCAGCTGGCATGGAGGAACAGGCACTGCCCAGGTCATCACCCCCATGAAGGCATTGGCTTCAGCGACGTGGCCAAAGACAAAAGCCAAGCACCGAACCCAGGAGCTCTCGTGTCCAAGGCTGTGAGCAGCCAGAAGACCCCACTGCTGTTTAGTGAGGGAGTTGCTTCAACAGGTTGCCTTCCTGCCCACGCTGCGGTTCCCAGTCCATCACAAGCATGTCCGTGTTTGAGCACAGGAGAAAAGGGCTGCTTTCCAGAGAAGAACATGCCCCACAACCCCACCTTTGACTCAGGGCTCAAGCCCAGCTGAATTGCAAGGCTGCATTGCAGGTCATATGGTTCCTACCTGCAGCTCTCCAGGTGAACATGAAGTTCCCGCTGCCAAGAAATGCACCCAGTGGAGAGGCTGACAGACAGTCCCTGTCCCCTATAGATCCTGGCAAACGTTACTGGTGCAGAGCCCCAGCTCGTGCCAGCCAGCACAGCTCCAGCGATCTCAGCGGAGCCGGGCTGGTTTGCACACATGCCCGGTCCAGCGGGCTTAGCTCAAGCCTCTCTGCCTAACAAGTGGTCTCGCCTTGGAAAGAACCGCACTAGTATACAAGGGTCCCCACAGCACATCGGCAACCAGGCACGGGAACTGGAGGGACAATGGTGCAAAGGGCAGAGCTGTGCTCAGAATAGGAGCTAGGTCTCCTGGGTCCCACCTCTCCCCTGGACTGGGAAAGAGGAGGCCTGGAGTCTCCTGCCGGAGACAGCTCAAGCAAGGCAGCCCTGCCGAGGGGGCTGGGGTAGACCCCCCGGCTTAGCTGGACAGCAGGTCAGCAGTGGCTCATAGGCAGCCAAAAGCTTATCAGCCCCTTTTGCTTCTTCAGGGGAAAAAATGCATCACAGCATTTCCCAGCCTTTTGGAGAGGGCAAATGGCAGAGACCTACTACTGGACTTCCACGATACGCAGACACAAGTGCCTGCAATTTTCCAGGCCTGTGGTGCATCCACACCTCCGTCTTCAGGTCCGGGGTGCATCCAGACCTCCATCTTCACCCTGCAACGTTTGCCATGGGCACATTAACTACGGGGGTTTGGAGAAGTATTTCTGATGGCTAAATATGGACTGAAGCTGCCTGGGAGTTTTATTTGGAGGTAATCTAATTCTGGAGGAACCACGATGAAACAGGATTTATTTTTAGGCTCCAGACTATCGTTGCCTTTGGGACTGCACTGGGAAATGTATAAGCAGCATCTGTGGGTATCTTGGCCCTCTGCTTAAAACAATAAACTCTAGCACTTGTGGACAGTAACTTGCACAGTTTGGCTTTCACAAAGGCCAGCCCTGCTCTCATTTATACGTGTGCAGGCTCCCCCGGTCAGTGGGGCGCGACTGCGTGGGTGACAGGGTGGGCAGGGTTTGGCCCATAGGCAGAGCAGAGGGAAGGGCTGAGGCTTGTAGGACATTGGTTTTGCTGCTGTAACAGAGATTTGCAGTCCCCGTGTAATGCAATTAGCCCTTCCTGTGCAGATCCAGAGCCTCTGCACAGTCGGTCTCATTGGAACGGTGCAGGGGGCGAGTCGCTGTAGCCAGAGGCTGGGGGACACTGATATCTGAAGCAAGACGCCTTCACGTCTTACCACGCTAGGCCCGCGACCTCTCCTCGGGACGTGCACCTTGGGGACTCTACCCTTGTCTTCAAACTAGAATAGCTAGGACTCTTCCTTACCTGGAGGCGCTGGGTTGCATCCAGGCAGGGGAAAGCTCATTGCAATGGACTCATTATGGTATGTGCATCCAGCTGCTCTCGGCTCCTCTCAAACGTGCAAAGCAACCACGTCATACTGACATGACAGGTCACCCTTCATGTCTACAAGCTGGCACAACCCCACTGACACCAAGGGAGATGGTGCACCCGATGGCTTGTGATTCAGCCAAGTCATGCATGGATGGGTCCATCTACGTAGCAGGAGGCATGAAGGTGTCACTGCAACATGTGTTAGCGTGCGTCTTAGCACATGGAGCTATAGCTGCCGAGGACTTGCCACGCACTAACAACCAGAGGATAGACCCAGGGTGCCTGGAGAGTTTGCCCTCTTGTTGGAAACATGGGCAAAAGCTGGTGCTGCTACATTTATACCGCAAATATCACCCAGGCAAGCTAGAATAAGTTAGCGCGGGCATGCTAGCATGCATCTCATTTTGCTGTGTGGATATATCCTACGTGTCCCCATGACAGATTCGAGAGGTGTAGGTGGAAAGCTACAATAACGAAGTGGAACTTGTGTCGGCACGGAGAGGAGAGTCTCTCTTCCAGCTTGGAGAGTCCGACCTGTCCTCCACACTGCAACCCATGGGGGCTACAGTGGCAAGGGGGGGTAGAGCATGAAATCCACACCACAGAGGACTAGACTCATATTTAGGAACCCAGGATATGCCACGTGGACCAAGATAAACCAAATAAGAACTGCCATGGACTGAGTCAGACCATAGGTCCATCTTGCCCCGTCTCCTGCATGACCCAGGAGCAGAGCAAATCCTGCTCTCCAAGCACAGAAGCCCCTGGAAAGACAGCAGAAAGTCTGCGCAGAGGCAGGCCTTGCGGGAGAAAGCCCGGCAGTTGTTACGGAGCGGCACAGAAAGCAGAGGCAGATTAGTTTCATGTATGCCCTTAATCTTCGCATCTCTGGACCCTGCAAGACAACCTGAGGTTACTCTGGCTGGCTGAATTCAGCCAGACAAAGAAGGTGCGTAGAGGAACATATGGCAGTCAGACTGGCCTTTTCTCCTATTGACGGTACAAGCAGATAGCATTTTGCGGCCTAGCACAGGATACAGAGGAGGCTTTGTATGTTCGCGGGGCACGGCTGACTTTCCCACTCCCATAATCCTGCCTGCCCCATTGTGGCAGCTAAACGGCTCGGGGCCAGTCCTGGCATTGCTTCTGCATCGCTTCTGCTTCTGGACCCAAGGATCTTGCGAGGTCCCTTCCAGCCCTAATAGCTATGAAACCAGACCCCGCTCTCCGGGGTGCTGACAGCTTCTTCCCTCCCGCCCCACCGCGGGCACGGCCACGCCGGCGGTGGTACGCACCCAGATTTAACACCAGGAGCAGCTGCAGCCTGATCGCAGCTCGAACGTGGGTGCAACTTCACTCAGAAGCCGTCTGGCATGTGCCGTCGGGAGGTCACCGAGTAGCAGGCGTCGCATCCCTCTGCCGGGTTCAGATGACCTCAGGACGCAGCGAGCCAGCTGGGCTGCTTTCTGCGGGGATTAGCGTGGGCATGCACAGCACCCGCTTTGCCAGGGAGAAAAACCGTCGAAGCGTCGGAGAGACACCGGGGGCCCAGATGAAGCCAGGAGAAGTATCCTGGCTTACCCCGGCTGGAGGCCTAGCCCTGTGTTTACAAGCGGGTGCCTATATTTCCGTCCTCCAGTGTGGTATACGCTGTATACTATACAGGAAAGCCCTGGAAGGGGAGCCTCCGTGCTTTTCACACCACCCAAGAATCGACTCCGGCGCTTCCCATCGAAACCCAACAGGTGCCCACTACCAGGGCTAAAAATAACCCCCCTCGAGGGCCTGGAGTTCCTCCAGCCGGCTCCGGGGCACGAGCCTGTCGGTGGTAACGGAGCAGCAGGGGAGATGTCACGTAGGTAAAGCCCTCGGGAGTGCAGCTTTATTTCTGTGCCTCGTGGGAAGCAGCCGAGCCTTGGGGCGCGGGCAGCACTCAGCCTGCACACCCCAAAGGGCATGATGTTTCCTCTCCCGGCTGCAGGTGAGAGCAAGACACGGACAAAGCAGGGCCCCTGGGCTCCTCTCCAGCACGGAGCCTGGAAATATCCCAGATGCACAGGAACCCGGGGCCACAACTTAGGGCTTCCTACAGCTCTATTCTTGCAGGCAGGAAGTGGAGGATGAAAATGAAGCATCCGTCCCTTCCACCCCGACACGTGGTCACGGGTGCTAGGACCTGCCTAACCAGCTTCTGGCCAGCGTGCTAGATTGTGAGCTCGGTCGCGAAGGTTCGGCAGCTCCTTCTGCTCCCGCCCCGAGCAGTTGTGCTTGAGTCAGGGAGAGAGCTGGAGCCCTCTGAAGCACTGGTGCTTCCCCAGCCACCGGTCAGCAGAAATGGTTGTTCCCCACCTTTGGCCTTTTCCCCAACAAGGCCAGAAGAACCGTGTTTTCACAGTACGGCAGGGCCTGTGCCCAGGACCAGGCCTGGGGGTGTGAGATGATGCAAAAGTCCTGCAGTTAGGAGGGAGCGATCCCATGCACCGGTGCAGGCTGGGGACGGACTGGCTGGGCAGCAGCTCTGCAGAAAAGGACCTGGAGGTTACAGTGGACAATAAGCTGGACATGAGCCAACACTGTGCCCTTGTTGCAAAGAAGGCGATCGCGTCCTGGGCTGCATGAGTAGGAGCACTGCCAGCAGATTGAGGGAAGTAATTATTCTTCTCTGTTCAGCACTGATGAAGCCACATCTGGAGTCTAGTGTCCAATTTTGGGTCCCCCACTACAGAAAGGATGTGCACAAGTTGGAGAGAGTCCAGTGGAGGGCAATGAAAATTGTTCGGGGGCTCGGGGACAGGCCTGGTGAGGAGAGGCTGGGGGAAGTGGGCTGGCTTAGTCTGGAGAGGAGATGGCTGGGGTGCGAGGGGGGTTTGACAGCAGCCTTCAGCTCCCTGCAGGGGGTTGCAAAGAGGATGGGCTGGGGGCAGATGACAGGACAAGGAGCAATGGGCTCACCTTGCAGCAAGGGAGGTTTAGGTTGGATATTAGGAAAAACTTTCTGGCTAGGAGGCTGGTGAAGCACTGGGACAGGCTCCCCACAGAGGTGGTGGGCTCTCTTGGTTTTTAAGACCTGGGTAGACACACCCCTGGCTGGGATGATGTAGTTGGGGATGGCCCTGCTTTGAGCAGGCGGTTGGATTGGATGTGACCTCCTGAGGTCCTTTCACACCCTCATTTTCTAAATCAGGGTGATTTAGTTGACTGGACAGAGTGAGATGGAGCACCTGCAGCTGAAGTAGCAGAGAGATGCTGCTTGTGTCAGGGCTGGGGTCGCCTGGCTGCTGTGTGGGGGTCCAGACTGGCACCGCGGGCGGTGGCAGAGGTACCCACAGCTGGAAGAGCAAAGTGCGCTCTGCCAGCGGGGCACGAGGTGAACCAACAGCCGGGTGTCCTTGGTTTCAATAAGCAGCAAATTCACACACACGCACGCGCACACACACACACACACACACACACACACACTAACGAGAAAAAGAAGCCAAGCAGCTCCCAGCTAAATAAATACACTCCACTCCCGGCATGCCTGACCATACGTGAGCAAGCGGGGAAGACAGCTCAATCAAGAGAGCAGGATGGTGACATTTGGAAACTCAAAGGCCAGCTGCTCCTGACATTTCAGGTTGCTTGGGCCAAAGATTTATCAGCCAGGCATTTTGCTTTAATTTCAGTCCCTTTGTCTCTCCCGTGCCAAGGTAAACACACTGCGCCCTCGGTGCAGCCGGAGTCTCTTGTGGATTCGTTCTGGGTTTGGCCTTTTTTCCTTTTGCTTTACCAGCTTGATTTCTGCCTCCCTCACAGAAGCCCGAAGAAGATAAAGAGACTCCAAGGAACAAAGCAGAAAGGAAAAGTGCTAGGCCGCAGGCTCAACTGGGGCTGGAATATCACTTTCTAAAATTACACGTTCCCCCATTAGCTCCTCTTACCTTCTCCCTTGAGCTCCCTGAGCCCAGGCCCCTGCTATTCCCACGGATGTAGGTTCAGGCCATAACAGCTGAAGAAACAAACACGCTTGCTCCCATTCAGTAAAAGGAGAAAAAAAAAAATCAACCCATCTCAGGGCCTCGCTGGGCTAGACACCGCACAGGCATGTAGGAAGGCACAGTTCCTGCCCCAAAGAGCTATCACCTCCAGGCAGGGGATAGACATGAATCCCTATCTGAGAGATGGGAAACTCAGGCACAGCCAGACTAAGTGGCTTGACTGAGATCAGACTGCGGGAGAACCAGGGATTTTTATCCCGGGCCGCCTGAATCTCAGCCTAGTGCATTAGCCCTCGGAGCACCCATTGCAAAGGGAAATAAATGCTTTACCTTCCCCATCCAGTGGAGAGTTCTGCAGACCGAGGCTGGCCCCATCCCTACTCCCACTGAAGCCCTGGAAATGCCAAAACATCGGCTTTGGCGGCCTAGAATGAAGACGGCAAAGAGCGCTCACCCTTACATCCGAAGTGTTGCTACGAAAGGGCCAGAGGGTCCCCCCTCCCCTCTCTCTGCACATAGAACAACTCCTGGGCAGCTTGAAACTGGACTCTGTTTTCCTGCCAATATTATTTTTGCACTTCTGGCCTGCAGACAAGCTGTGTGATTTTAGGGTCATCGGCATTCCAGGGTCTCGCTGGGAGCTCACCAGCGATGAGAAAAGCAAGCCACATGGAAATGATTAGGTGCGTTCAGCTAAGGGAAAGGAAGGGAGGAAGACGAAGGCTTGGGTGCATTGGCCTTGCATCAGCTGTACCTCTCCAGTTATCGTGTTCTTCCACCTAAGCCTGCAAATGCACCTCTCCGCTTCAGTACCTAGGCACTTACAGTTTCTTGTCTTGAAAGGGAGTGAACAGCAGTGATTGTTTGAAACTAGGAGTGGAAAGGCTCTAGCAGCGGTGTCCCTGACCGGGCAGACACCATCAGAACTGTTCCTTCCTTGTCTTTCCTCCTAACCACCTGGACTGTGGGTCTTGGAGAAGGCAAACTCCAGGCACAGACCGTGCAAAGAAATCCGATGTCTGTGTTTTCCGCTCGAGGGGTACATGTGTATGTGTGAGAGCGCGCGCCCAGTCGTATAGCAGGCCCGTTCTGTAACAGGCGGATGGGAATGAAGTATGTCAAGAATGTCCCTCGGACACAATAATGGTTGGGAAGCCAATGCCCAAGGTCAACAGTCCCTTGTTTTCTTTTTTGCTCCCTGCCGAGTCCACTGGGCTCCTGCTTCTCTGGGTTTTGCTTCTCAGAAAGTATTGCGCCAGTGGACTGGGGCTCAGCTCACCCCCCTCCAGCAAAACGCTAGCTTGCAGCCAAGGAAGCTCGCTCCAGGCTGGTCAGATGGCACAGTCATCATCATCTACCAGGCAGCAAAGATCCACTGTCTCGTGCTATAAAAGGCGCTGTAAAAGGCGCTGTCCCTATGCCCATTGGGTTATCGTTAGATTATAGACCTCAGGGTAAACTACGGTGGCACGATGCCAGTATAAGTGTCTCTGCAGTATTTTTTAAACCACTTCTGTGCAGGGCAAAAGTTACATCAGGATCCTATACTGAGCTCATCACTGCGGTCCCCGATAGCTTCTCAGCAGGGATGACACAAGGGAGTAGAGGTCCATGTAAAAGCAAACCCAAGCCAGACCCAGAGTACCAGTGAAGGTGTGCCAAGGCCTGACTCTGATCTTACAGATGTCCGCGCAGCTTCTCCAGCCTGGATTTTCCATCCCGCTATTCCAGCTGGATGCTGGATGCCCCAACCTCTTGTGACACGATGGGAAGCCAGACTCTGCCTTGGTGCAAGTTACACCCAGGGGTCGGTTTTCCTCTTATGCTGGTTGGAAACCAGTGTAACCCCACCAGGCCCGGGGAAGTTGCAGCTGATTTATACTGCTGCACAGCTGCTTCCAGAGAAGGCCTCAGTGGTATCACCCCAGCAGCATCTTCCCTGGGGGTTGGTCTCTCCAGTGCACGTCCTTGTTTTGCTCTGAGTATCTGTTCCCAAGCCTTGCGCCTGGTCCAGACATCTGCAGGCCCATCACTGCCAGTTCGCCTTTGCATGACAGCTTCCCTCCTGAGTGAACGAAGCAACTGCTTTGCCAAGCCAGCGTGCTTGCGGCATGCCCCCCTGCCATGGGTCCCCATGCCGCACAGACTTCACCAGCTCAGGGCCCTGCTCAGGCAACGTGGGATGCAAGTGGAAGAGGCAGGGGCGTGGAGATGTTGAGCCTGTGGCTTCTGCTGGCATGACAGGAGATAAAGGATGACCCAGCTGAGCATCAGCAGATCAGCTGTGACTGGGAGAGAAAACACCTTGGTGGAGATGGGGTGCCTTTCGTTTCCACAGAGAAAAGATTCTGCTGAAGGAGGGCATGAAAGGTATCTCACCAGCTTCATGCGGCCAGAAAGTTTGCAATTATTTTAATTGGGTTTTTTGCAGAAATCTAGTTGGCCTAATAAAAGATATCACCTCTACCATGAGTCCTGATTCCTTTTGCTGCTAGACCGATACAGCTACATCCTGGATACCTCTCACCAGCTGGGCATTAAGGGGAGCTGCACTGCCTTCATTCAGCCCTTCAGACACCGGTGAGACAAGGGAAATGCGGGTGAGGTCTCACCACAGTCAGTGTGGACCAACACTAGCTTTCGATGACTTAGCTGGAGTAGCACAGCCACCGCAACACAGCTCTTACCACGGCCAACCAGGAAATCACCCCGCCCTGCATGCGATGCTGCCCCAGCAAACTGCTGCCTGTGCCCAAACTACATCCTTTAAGGGCAGCTCACATATGTCCATACGACGGCAGTGTCAGCAAGCAAATGGGCTCTGGTACAGCCTGGTGCAGGCTCTGTGAGTATGTCTACAAACCAGACACTTAAGAGCCGGGAGACACTCGCCAGCTCACACCCTTCCTGCAGTCGGCTTTTGATAACAAGCAAACACGATCGCAGTGACATCCGGTTTGGTTCAAGCCTTCTCTGCGGGCGTGGTGTTGCCCGAGGACGGCTCGGCCCACACCCTGTATCCATCCTCACAGCTGCTCCATCTCCCGCCTCGCCAGGCGAGGGGATAAGCCCAACACACTGAGCCGGCTTCCACCGGGACCATCGCCTGTGCCCAGGTGGGGTTTCAGCCAGGCTCCCGGTTTGGTCCCATGCTCTTTGAGGAGGGGGAAAAAAGAGGTCTGGGCTTCCTTGGTTTGGTGGGGGGGGTTGCATTTAAGGTCAAACAACACAACTTCCCTGCACAGACCGGGGCTCCGTCCTGGAGGGTGGCTGTTTTTTTTTTTAAAGGTAGCTCAGCTCAAAGTGTGTTTTCAGCAATAACTCAGCCTCGAGGCATGTGAGAAAAGGCAATGGGTTAAACACTGGTCACTCCAGAGGGGTTGTGGACCTGCAGCACCTCGTTTTCCTCCAGGGGAAGAATTCGAGATAAAAACACGGGGATGGGATGAGATGAATAATCCCCCGTGAGAGCAACCTGCCGGGACATGTTCCCTCTCGGGTATTCATCAGAAAACACTTAATCAGGCAGACAAAAAGTAGGTTGGACTCATGATGTGTCCTTGGAATTGCCTCAGTATTATCCTCCTATCGGGATGATTAACGATTAGGCAGCGGCCTGAAGCACAGAGAGAAGAACACGCACTGAGTTATTCATGGATTTTATTTCACAGGTCCTCTTTTCCCAAGGCTTTTTTTTATTTTCTAGTACTGTTTCCGTAGATGATCCTAGATACTCAGTCGCTACCTAAAAAGAAGGGGCTCTGACATGTGGGCCATCATACAAACCACTTATGAAGAAGCTGTGCATCATTGGAGGGTTTTGACCACAATTCAAGGAGCAAGGAGCCGAACGCCCTCGTGTCACACGTGTGGTTTTGAGGGGCACCGTGCTGCGGCTGTGATTTGGCACTGACCGTGGAGCCGATTGCTTTCATGAATGCCTGGGAAGGCTAGGGGAATTTTTTACAGTCCGTTACATATGGCAGCCACCCACATGGGTATGCAGACTTGAAGCATCCAGCCCAGCAAACTGATGTGCCCCAAAGCTAGGTTGGATGTATTCATCCCTGGATGCTATGTCACTCCACCCCTTGTATAACCCTGGTTTCACCCCAGAAGTAGCTGCATTTGGAAGGCATGAGGCAGGTGGCTCCCGCCGAAAATCTCAGAAAGATGTCTTATGAAAACCTCCCCGTGGGTTCACACCAAGCAGCTGGGTGGGTGGGTCAGGGCCTCGCAACTTCGGCTGCAAACTCTTTTGGGTGGGGATGGTCTGTTTGTCCGGCCTTTGCACCGTGGCTAGCACAACGGGGCCCCTTGGCACTATCACAGCAATCCAGATCAAAGCATTCATCATCCTAATCGTGGCGCATTCAAGTTCCTGCTGCCGGCAGCTTCATTTCCACCCATGAGCTTAATGACTTGAGCTCATCTCTTCTCGCTACTAAAGCCCGGTGGTCTGGCAGGACACGGCGTCCAGAGCAATAGGGGGTCAACCCCTGTCCACTAGGCCCCGGGCTGAGGTCACCCGCAGGCTGGCAGACAGGTCCAGCGGAGCAGGGCCTTTTGTCTAGCTCTGACTTCTCCCCTCCTGACAAGATTAAAGCTGGTGACCTGGAGGTGCGGAGGCCCCCTAATCCCATTACGCAGTTCCCAAGCCACTCGCCAGGCCCCCGGCATTTAGGACGTGGGGAGGAAGAGGCTAAACAGGGAGGCAATCTGTGTCGCGGCACTTGCAGACGTAGCAACCACATAAGCAGGGAGCTGCCAACAGGCCCCATGTTCCCCGCAAAGCCCAGCCGTGCCGATGCAGCCCTGCTTTATGTGCATGCCTACCTCCCATTAGCAAAAGAATAGCTGCGACATGTAGGTCTGGAGGAAACAGCAACCCCCCGATGAAGTGTTCGCTGGTTTGTTGCCATTGTGATGCACAATAAGTCTGGGCCTCCGAGGCTTCAGCGTGGGGAGGGAGGTTGCAAATTCAGCACTGAAGCCAGGCATGTTAAAAGCCCTGCTGGGAAAGGCATGGCCATGGAAAAGCCAGGGGGACTGCCTTTGTGTCCTGGGCCTGTCCAGCACCTAGCACGATCCCTCTAAGAAAAACACCCCGTGAAGAATGACAGGAGTCCTGGGTGTGTAAGTGTGAGCGGTCCCGCAGCCCTCTCCAGGGATCTTGGGAAGTCAGTGCCTTGCCAAAGTGGGAGCTGGAAGCCCACAGTTCGCTCTGGCAGAGGGACAAGCAAAGGGGTTGCTTTAGGGAGGACTCTGGGGTCACACACTGAAGGACTAGCCGGCCCGCGAGCGCGGTGGTGATGCCCGGCCGGACCAGGAGGCCCGTTCTGGTATCGCCCGTGCCTGCGCGAGCCCATTGATGCCTCCGGGGCTGAGTTGGTGGAGACGGCTCAGACTGGTCCCTGTCCGGGAAGAGCACGTGCCTCTGCGGAGGGCTATTTCTGCCCCGCCGCCAAGGAGACAGGGTGGCTGGATGGCTCAGTGGTTAGTTGAGTTCTCTGCTGCCCCTCGAGCTCCCTTGGGTTTGTCACCAGGTCTCTCCGTCCCTGAGATTGCCAGCAAGCATGGCTGATGTGCTTGGCCCCTACGTCCCGGAGGGTGGTGCTCCGCACAGGGCTCAGACACCAGCGCCATGGAAAGCGAGGTAGCAGCGAGAAGCACAGAGCCGGCTCACCTGCCCAGGGAATCTGCATTGCCTCTTTACAGCCCCGGGGCTGGGTATCCCACTGCAGGAAGCCAGCAAGTCCCCTGGAAGCCACTGGGAACCGCCTGCAAGCAGCCGGACCTCGATCCTGGCGAAGACGATGGGAGCAGGGTCCCACCCCGCCGCCACGGGCCAGCAGGCCGGATCCCTGCACCCAGCAGCATACGGCGTGAGCAGAAAGCAGCGCACGTGGCCCTGAGGCGAGATGCTTATCTACCTTCGTGTGAGACAGACTTCCTGAGCCAAGTTTATGCAATGATCTGTGCTGCTCTGGGGTCCCCGCGCCCCTGCAGCAGCCGCGCCCCGAGCCCCAGGGCTGACTGGAGCTGTCCTGAAGCTTTCCTCGGTGCGACTACGCCAAGTTGCCACGTTTGTCGTCTTCCCTCTTCCTGTTTACTCGCCACGATCAGACCGACTTTTTGCTGTGGCCTGTCTATGGGAGAACAGGAGGCTGTTTCCGGCAGCATGAAGGTCCAGCCCATTTCCCTCTCTTGCTACAGCTCGCACGCTCCTTCCTGACGGGATCCGGGCACACAGAGGCATGTTGCAGAGCAGGTGGCCTCAACCAGAGCACGGCCGTTTGCTGTGATCCACTCAGCGCCTAAACCTGGCCCACGTATCACGAGCTTTTTCATGTGTCTCATGTGTCTGAGAAGGGATCTTGGAGGTAAACACACACACGCACAGACTGTGCAGGTAGCTGCCACACCTCTACCTGTGGAAGTGTGCCGTGCGGTTGATAACACGGGTCTTATAGTTTCATAGTTTCATGGTTGAAACTAGGTACCCGTGTTATTAGCCGCACGGCACACTTCCACAGGTAGAGGTGTGGCAGCTACCTGCACAGTCTGTGCGTGTGTGTGTTTACCTCCAAGATCCCTTCTCAGAAACATGAGACATGAAAAAGCTCGTGATACGTGGGCCAGGTTTAGGCGCTGGGTGGATCACAGCACAGTGTACTTAATATACTAGTATGCACGGTGAAGCACGATTATGTATAAGGACAGTCAGGAGTCCTCAGCTTGGCTAATTACACCTCGTTTCACTGTACGGGTCCCATTATGTTGGTACCAGCCCACGAAAGCTTATGTCTCTACTTTACCTAGTCTGTGAGGTACAAACCTACCCTGCCTTGTGCTTGATTTCAAATGAACGCAGCTGACTTTGACTATCCAGAAGTAGAGCGGGTCCAACCGTGCTGCTAGAGATCATTATGCACAGCGTGACTTGGGTACGAGACTGCTCCAGAGTCAGAAGTCTGCAGGTAGACTCGGCAGGTGGTCTGACAGTGGGAAACCCTTACCTTCCCAAATGATTGGCACAAGCTGGATGCTGTAGACAGAGGGACACGGGTGATGGGCAGAGCTGTCACGCTTTGCTAAGAGTGCAGACTGGCCGGGTTCAGAGCCTGCGGAGACTCCTGAGCCATCTTCAGCCGGGAGAAATTCACGGGCAGCTTATGCAGCAGGGAGCCCTGTGCCTTGCATCTCTTTGATGCTACGAGTGAAGCAGGGGATGCACTGCTAAGAGGTGCGGGGAGAGGTGCCAGAAGTTTACTAGCAGGCACACTTGGCTGAGAGCACCTGCAGGAAGCCAGGTGAGCCCAGGTGCATCTTTCAGACAGAGGTAGTGAGCTGTGTTAGGCACATCTACCCCACCCCCTGTCTCTCAAGCAGAGATAAAAGTAGCATCACCACCATTCAAGGTCCCGTGCAACTTTTTGCAAAGGCAGAGGTGTCAGGCTCATTTCCTGGGCTGGGCTCCAGCGTGCTAAGATACCTAAGCTTTACTGTGAGCTACCCCAAAGGGCAAGGCGATTACCTCCCTGTCAAGTGAGCAGAATTTGAGAGATCCATGTAGATCACAGACCCAGCACCGTACCTACGCTCCTGGTGACCCCAGGTGAACTTTTAGTATCGGGCCCCCCTTTGCCAAAGATAATAATAATCATTATTTTCACCATTTTCAGGCCCCCTTTCTGTCTGGGCTCTGGGCAGCTGCCCGGTTCACCCACGCCTGTGTCTGGCCCTGCATAGACCCTGCAGTCCCTTCTAAGAGAGGATCCCACCCCATGTAGCCTGGGGTGGGAGTGCACGGCTCCTCTCTCAGAGGGCCCAGGGGCCCCTGTTGTAGCATTTCTTCCTGTGCCTGTGAGTCAGGCCTCCTGGTCTAAGAGCCTGTGAATGTAAAAGGTCACCCGGGCTTTGAAGCCAATGGCTCAAGATAGCTCAAAGGGAGATGGGGATTCACACCTTCCCTCTGCCATTGTCTCTGCCTGCTCCGCAGAAGCAAGCTCCCTGGCACCTCTAGACCTAGACCTATGAATAAGAGGGAGAGATGCAGTTCATTGCCCTCCCTGTACAACATCCAGGCCTGCCAGTGTTGGAGACAGGATACTGGGCCTCGTGGCCTGTGGGTCTGACCCAGTCTGGCACTGCCTGTGTTCTTCAGCCACCCACTTTCTCCCTTGACGGCCCTGGGAAGGGGGCCTGGTTTGGCATTTGCCTTGTAAGGAACAGCTCGCACAAGCATCCCCAGCCTCAACACCAGGTGCCAGGGGCTCCAGTCCATCTGCCATAGATTTCATAGATGTCACAGACATCAGGGCTGGAAGGGACCTCGGGAGATCATCGAGTCCGGCCCCCCGCCCAAAGGGCAGGAAGTCAGCTGGGGTCATAGGATCCCAGCAAGATAAGAAGGCAAGGTGCAGGCAGGGCTGGACTGGGCACTGCCCACGACTCGGACGGGAAGGGGGCCTGAAAATGGTAATTTTTTGATTATTATTATCGTTATCTCTGGCGAAGCGGGGCCGATACTAAGGCCGCCAGGAGTCTAGGTGCGGTGCTGGGTGCAGGCTGTCTAATTGTTATTTGTTATGTATGTGGCTGAAGTCAGGACTGTATGGCGCAAGGCGCTGCACAAATGCAAAGCCAGAGAGGACCCCAGCCCCCAAAAGAACAAGCAGACGACAAGAGACGGCGAACAGAGGTGGACAGAGATAGGAGAGGACAAGGAAGTCGTTGACGCTGTTTGCCAACTGCAGCCCGGTCGACCCCACACCGCAGTCTACAGTGAATACTGTTGCTCCACCAAAACCTCTGAGCTGTGCAGCCAGACTCTGGGCTATGGAGCCTCTCCCAGGCCTCACGGCAGGCTCCAAAATCACACCCCAGGTGCTGGAGGTCCCGTGACCCAAGTCACCAAAGAGAGATGGGTGCACTCAGGCACCTGCTGGCAGAGAGGGGACAGGGCTGGGCTCCCGTGATCTAGGGGGGACTTTGTTCTGCAGCCCCTAGACACAGACGGAGATCTCTCCAGCTCCCAAACAAGATCAGCCCAGTTTGGAAAATGCGCTGTCACGCCGCATAGTTTTCCAAAGCCTCGACCTGTACTCAGCAATCACGGGAGACTGACTTCGCTGCCCTCGCTGTCTACACGGGCCACCCAGACAACAATTTCTTCATGCTCCCAAGGAGGAAACACAGACGTGTCCTCATTCCCGCTGATGGCATGAAATGAGAAGATGGGTGAGAACAGTAGTCATCAGAGAGGAAAGTTTCACCCCTTCCCCTCGCTGGCAGGAGGAAGGTACAGGAGGCAGGACTCCTGGGTTTCACTTTCCGTGCTGAAATTCCCTTGATAACCTCTCTTTCCCACAGGTTTCTGTGAAATGGGTTTAAGAGCACTGCCTTTCCTTCCAGGAGGGGGCGGGTGTTGAGCAATGACACTCAAAAAAACCCTCCAGACAAGAAAGAGAAAGAAAATGAAGCTGCAATTCCTTGCAGCTAAGAAGCTGAAACCACCCATAAAAGTGTCTCTAGCCTTGCAGCTTGTGCTTAAGGGCCCTGGGAGACAAAGCCCATTCCCAGCCTGTCTCCCGGTTTGTCTTGTCTGCCTAATCTTTTGCTCTAAACCCAAGCTTTGATCTTCCCTTCTGGGGGAGGTCCTGTATGTTTTATGCTGTCCTGACCAAACAGCATGGCAATATCCTTAACAGAGACCAGAGCGCATGTAATAAAGGGCAGTCCAGCATATGGGCTTATTAGTAGACGTGATCTTATACCTTTCAGCCTCTCCTAGCTGGGCCGTGCTGAAAGGAAACAGCATCTTTCAGCCGATTTCTCATGGTTCTCGGCTTCATCTGTTTGACTTTGATTCCGCAGTTAAGCTAATTTGATAATGTGGTCTGCCTGGGAAGGAAGGGAGTAGAAGAAATTGCCTATTATCCTTGGCTCCGCTCCAGGCAGTGTTTTTGCTAGGAGGCATGGAGGTCAGAAATGGGTGGGAAGCTTTCTCCGACAGCAAGTCCTTTCACATGCTGGATTCGCAGGGAGCCGCTCATCCTCATGAAACGCTTGGCGCTGGGGCCGGCAGGAGCTCCAGGGGCTTTGAAATGGGGCGGGAGCCTTTTCCTGCGAGCGGCTCCTGTTTCAGGCGGCCTGGTGTGAAAACCGTCACCTGCATCCGCTTCTTCACCTGGGGGCACAAAGCTGGGAGTTCCCAAGGGAGAGTCCAGGGCTTTGGGCCAGAAGAAGCCTCTTGGAGTGGCTGGTTTTCGCCACGTCCTCCCACCCCACTCAGGAGCTCCAGGACACCCACGCGTCGCCCCTGCAAGTTTTCTAGGGAGCGACCCACTATCCGCAGTGACCCCGGTGACTCGGGGTCTTCCGCCTCTGCCCTCTGGCATCTTCCTCGGGTTGCTCTGCGGCGTGTCTGGAAGGACGTGCCCCGGTGTGAATCGAGCCTTTCCCCCGAGGCTGCCCCGCGCAGTGCCCTCAGCAGGGGCTCTGGGAAGGATGGAGCGTGGTCAGGAGGCAATTGGATGCCTCCAGCCACAGTCGCACATGGGAAACGCATCAACTCATGCAAGGCAGGTCCTGTACCATTTGGCTCCTCTTTGGGATCTCAGAGGCTGGCGAAGACGGGAGCCAGACCCTGCCCTTCTTGCTGTTGACAGGATTTTTACTACTGACTTTGCTGGGAGCAGACAGGGACCCTTATGGACCAAATGTGCCCCGTCACACCGTGCAGAAGAAGCTCGGGACTTTCCACAAACAACGTCGAAAAGGGCCAAGGAATTTTCTTTCCAGTTTTTTTTTAAACCAAGGCTTCAAACAAGCCTTTCCTGCAACGATTTGGGCTGTTTCTTTCCATGTTCCACTAGGAAACCATCATCAGTTTGGGTTTTTTTATTTTATCAAGAAAATGGAAGCATTTCACATGACCTGCAAGGTTTGGTGTGAAAAGGGGCCCGTTTCATTGAAAACAAAATGTATTTCCCGAGGAAATTTCAACCAGCTTTAGTGCTATGTAGAAACTCCCAAGTCTCCAGCACCCATTGCTCTTAAAACCAAGGTGGCACCCAGGGCAGTGGCTCTGTCACGGCTTTGGTTTGCGGCTGGGCAAACACATAACCCCTCTTTATTGGTTTTTTCCCCTCTCTGAAGTGGTAACCATCAGTCTCCATCAGCTGCTTCTCTGACTTCTGTGGCCTTCCAGTACCGCTGATAACATGCAAAACCAAACCTCTTCCAGAGCCAGTGTATGAGCCAGAACGTGAACATCTGAATGTCTAGGAAAACCCTTCCCTTGAGAAATAAATACCCAGCCAGTGACAGCAAACATCCATGTTAGAGGACCTATTTCCTGCTTGTTAATACAGCCCTGAGAAGGGAGGTCAGCAAGTTGCAGTCACCTAGCACATCTGAAGGAGGCATTAGCCATGATCACGGCAGCCGAACTCCGAAGTATTCATCATGTCTTGACAATCCAGAAACGTGGAGTATACGATTCATGCCCAGGCATGTCCAGCCTGGAAATTTGGAAATGCAGGTTTTTCACTGCTGCCAGCCATGATTTTCAATGATGTGTATTTTGACATGTAAATGCGAGGCGAGGGCCCAATCTGCCTTTCTCACATGGGCAAAGAGTCCGGTGTACCCCTGCGACAGCAGATTCGATCTCATGGAGTAGAATGGGATTAGGAAGGGAAAGGGAAATGCAAACACCAGGGTCAGCAAGTGTTCATGGCTTGCCTGCATTTGGTGGACAGGTCAGCCTGGCTTGGTCCAGGGGGCTGGGCCACCTCCTGCCCTCTGCTCCTATGCATGCACGGATGGGGTCTCCGAGCCAGGTGAGAATCCCTCTGCTCAGCTCCCCCCAGACTTGTGGATCGTTACCCTGAGCTTGAAGCATGATCGCCACCAGCGGTGCAGCCAAGGGAGTCGCTGGGGTCAGATAGCACTGGCCAGGAAGCTCTTGAGAGGATGCAGCGGTGGGAGCAGCAGCAGGTGCATGCAGCGAGCAGCTGTGGGAAAGTGGAGGCAGGGCCCTGACAGCAGGGCAGGGGAAGTGTTGTGCTGGAGCAGACCCAGGGCCCGGCTTGCCTGGGGTCTGTCAGAGGAAAGCAGGGAGGAAAGCAGAACAGCTCGTGCCAGATTTGCGTTCTTCACGTGACGGGGTTTCCCCCCCTGCCCTGCGGGCACGGTGCCTCAGCCCCGCGTGGAAGCAGCACGGCGGCTCCAGATCCACAGAGTCCTGCACAGGCCCAGGCAGCACGCGCCTTCCCCGGGGCCGTGCGGCAAGCCCGTGGCAGAGCCAGGAAGAGACCCTCGCTCTGCAGACTGATGACTTACCCACCAGCCCACGTTACATTCACTGACTCCACCGAGCTCTCCGGGGGCTGAAACGTGAAGCCAGTGACTACAAAACCCAGTTCCAAATTTAATTTGCAAGATCAAACCTCCTGCTCGGAGTTTGTAGATGTCTGCGTGTGTTTTCGGGGATGTAGTTAGAAAAGCAGCCGATGCTGCAGCCACCAAAGAAACGCCTGGCTTGGAAGCCGTCTTGCCGCGTGTTTGACATTAGCAGAGGACTAAACATCATTTGTCATCTCTGCCTCTGTTTACCCAACAGGGAATGTCTCATTTGTTTCACTGATGTCAATAAGAGCTGCTGAGTAGAGCAAAGAGGACTGCCCTCCCCTCCTCCTGATGACTTCTGGAGATTTGATTTTAACTGTAACACATATTTTATGACTCAGAACTGCTTTGGGCCAGGGAGATCCCCCCTGGGATCTGCACTCAATGCACAAGCACCGCAATGAAGTCCTACCTCACCCACGCCACCCTGAGTGCCTCTCCAGCCCCTGTCCCTAATGCATTGGGAAAAAGTTATTATTGCACCCATTTTACATGCAGAAAAAGAGCACCCAGGAGCAACCCCGCCATAACAAGCCTGCATGGGCAGTGCAGCGAGAGCAAGGCCCTTTCCACACCCACACCTGCCTGGCTGTTGGGACAGAGGGGAGGTGATTGCACTCTGCACCCTACGGTACAGCCTGTACTCGGAGGTTTGCAGCCCTGGGCAGTTCTGGCTGTAAATCAGAGCACTGCTGGGGACTCGTGAGGGAACACGGTCTTTCTACACACCGCAGCCCCACCCCAGGATGGGCTGCATCGAGGCCAAGGGATAGACCTAAGAATGAAAAAATAATGGTTGCACACTTCCCCATCCCTTTGAACCTTGTCCCTTTCTGCAGGAGGAGGAAGAAAATTAGGGGCATCACGAGTTCTCAGAAAGTCAGCCCGTTAGCCATGGCTTAGCCTTGGGTACAGGACCTGCCTCCAAAGTGCTCACCAGGACTAAGGAAACTATTATCAAGCAGCATGCATGTGCAATAGCTTTTTAAGACACGCTGCAAAAAAAAAAGGAAGGAGTGTGAATCGTACTGTTCACAAGATTCACCATTCACATTCCTCCAGTCAGCACTGGGAAAAACAAAAAAACCCAGAAATGGGACTTAAACTATTGCAAGTCCAGCCACATGTCTCCCTTACCCTTGGGAATCGCAGTACACTCCCATTATGGGGCAGCTTTGGCTCAGATCGTTTCACGTCGGCAGCTTCTCTATAAGTGGCCGCGGTATTTTTATCAGCTCAGACTTTCCGGGATGACCTACTCACTTCAATTCTTGCTTAACAACTTAAATTGCTTTTATATATGTGAGTGTGTGCATGTGTCATCAGAGCGATAGCTGCAGGTCAGCGGTGCTTGTGGTTTGCAAAAAACAGTGGGCAGAGGACTGCAGGACTAAGCACGACTGGGAGAGAGCAAGTAAAACCCAGTTTGATGTCTGCCTTTTCATTCCTCCTTTTTTTTTTGACCTGTGTATATATAAGAGCAAAATATGGATTGGGATGATAAAGAGATGGAAGTGACATGAAGAAACAGACATGCCCGTTGCTCATGCGGTTGGTAGCTCTGCTGGTTGTATTTAACAGGCATTTGCCATAAAAAAGCCTGTTTTTATTTAAATAGCCTGAGGCAGATTTCTCACTAAACCAACTTTCCCACGCCAGCCCAGTGCTCTAACTTGGGTTTTGGCAAATTTTTTCCTGAGCTGTCAAGGCAAAATATATATAAGAAGGCTGGTCTCACTTAGGTTTTTTTTTTTTTCCAGCCCCTCGAGACATGAAAATAATTTACAGATGTGCATTACCTGTTTATATTTGTATTAAGTTTTGCTTAGTGCACATCATTTTCCTAGCTTGCAGTAACAAAAAAAAAAAAAAAATTCCCAGGGTTTCACTCATTTAATTTTAACTTATTAAAATGTTTAAAGGTATTATGTGGGGTTCTCCTTCCTTTGGAAAGAAAACTACTTGTATGGACACTTGCCAGTGTTTCTATTAAAGCAGTTTTACAAGCGTCACGTTAAAGTGTACCTAAACTCCCATTCCTTTAGCCCGAGAGACCATTCCAAATAAACACTTTCTTTGGAGCTTTCTTATATTCACCCACAACTTTTTCAATTTATTACAAAAGTATTTTCATATAGTGCGCGTGTTTGTTAAAACAACATCGGTGTCGGTCGCGGCCCTCAGGAGAAGTGGCTGAGTAAATGAAAGGTTGCTCTGTACCGAAAAGCTGCGCTGGGGAGATGTGCCTGGCAGTTAAGGTCTCCATCGGATTAAAACGACACTTAGACAGCGGACGAGGAAGGTTAGTTCTCATCGTAACGACTGGCGGGGTTGCTGCCGGCACCCCATGGGACCCACTGGATCCAATTCTGTTCCCTACCGAGCCCGTTCCAGTGGGAACAGGATCAGGCCCCCGGTGTTTGATGCTGCCCCCGAAGCCGCATTTAGCGTCTGCCCGCAGTCGGAAAGCTCTCTGCCACGGCTGGGAACCTGGGCGGAAATATTCCCGGATCTGTTTCCTACTCGGACACTACGTGGTCTTTTACCTGGCCAAGCCCGTCTCTCGCAGGGGCTTCCACAAGGTCAGGGGGCGGGGACTATGGAGGTGCCTCTGTTGTCACCACCTTCGTCTTTCATAGAAAAAGGGAGGCCGTGGCCCAATTCGCATCGACCCTGACCCCCTGGGACTCCCTGCGGCAGCTTGTACCTAGACTGGCCTGTCTCTTAACCTCACCCACCCTTGCACTGGCATCAGGGTGCCCCCTTCTTCGGGGGATCCTCGACTGCAAAATACACCCAGCACCAGTGGGTGCTGGCAACTTAACCAGGGGGATCATGGCCCTAAAAGAAATCCAGGGGTATTGCCGGGGGAGAGGGACGGCCTGTTTCAGCTGAGGACCTTGGTGCTCTTCACAAACGTGTGTTCTGCCTGTCGCAGATGGGGATGATGAGCACGAGGGAGCGGCCAGGAGGAATTAAAAATAAAGCCAGGGCCCTTGAGGTTTCTGAAGTAGTCCCATAACATCCTATGTAGTCTCTCATGACAGGTTTCTGGAAGAAATAACCCAAGCAGGCACAGAGCTAAGCTGAACACGCAGTACTTTCTCTGCTCAGGGAACAAGCCCGGGCAAAGATAACGTAGGTATTTCTAAGCAGGTAGGGCAGAGATGGTCCCTGCTAACTGACAAAAAGAAAAGGAAAAAAACAAAACCAAGGAGATGGGGAAAACAGGCTGAAATGCCATCTCCCCGAGGGCTCCAGATGTGCCAGGGCAAAACAGCACGCTTCAGCCCTCAAAGCCAATTCAGACCTGATTTATAGTCCCGTGAAGCGAGAGCACTACGGAGCATCGCAGCCTGTGGGCTGCAAACCTGCGCAAGCTGCAGCCCAGGTCTGGGGATGCCAACCAGGAGACGATCAAGGGAGATCCCTACTGTATTTGTATTGAGCAAACGCAGTAAGTGCCAAGGTGCAGGGGTGTGCAGAGCACGTGAGCAGCCCCAGGCCTGTGACCTTCCTCACTCTGATACCTACTGCGGTGACCGGAGCAAACCAGAGCGTACGGCGTGGGGGACAGCGGGGCTTTCGGACACCCGAGCGACCGCAGAAAAGAGCTGCGGTAACAATCCCGCCTGCCCACGGCTGCGACTCTGGGCTGCTTCGCTGGGTTAGCACCCTCCGCTCTCCATCCCCGTGAAAGAGCCAAACGTTGCTATAGCTTGCGTGCTTAAATCTAAGTCAAATCCAGGCTGGTACCAAGGCCTGCTCCTGGGCACATCTGTGCGGACATCCATGAGTTTGGACTTGGGGACGTCTGTGAGTTTTGGATTGGTGTCCTTTGAATCTCATCCTTGCGCTGCTTTGCAAAAGGGGGCTCCTTGCTTATCTGAGCTGCACTTTTTAGGGTAGAAGCAGAGGCTATTTTTGTTTTCAAAAGTGGGGGGCCTAAAGTTATGCATCTACGCTTGAATTTTGAATTCGAGTCCCCATTCCAGAGGCCACCCAGATCCCTGAGAAAAGCCCAGCCCGAAATCCATGTTTGAGCCCCCGAGTAAGAGGCGGGTTTCCAGGCAAAGCCCCAGGACAAAAGAGGCAAGAGGAACAAAGGACAAGCACAACAGAAAAACAATGCTGTGGGGTTTGTTCCTTTGATCTCCTCCAGCACGGTCTGCTCCTCGGTTTGTTTAATTGTTTCACACGTGCTCTGGAAATCATTTACAACAGGAAAGAGTGGGATGGCACCCGCTCCCAGGTAGGAACGGGGTGCGTGCCAGGGGCCTGAACGGAGAGGTGCGCTTGAGAGGAGAGACACGCCGGGGTGTCACATCGCTGTCGTGATGGGGGCCTCCTCCCTTCTTTCTTCCTCTTACCAAACACAGCTCAGCTGGCCTGCCTCCCTCGTCCTGGTGGCGTTACCAGGAAGGAAAACCTGGGGGGAAAAAACACCGAGTCGGCAACCCGGGAGGAATAAAATAGCTACAGCTGTTTGCCGGACAGCTCCGCTTTCCTACGACAGCCTAAACCTGCCACGAGACATTAGCACAGGCCCCGCGGTGGGTCTCGCACCCGGCCATCCAGAGCCGCCAGCAAACCAAAGCAGCGAGCCCAGGGAAGTCAGGAAGCCCCCGACTTTATTCTTGACTTTGCCCCCGATCTGCTGGGAGGATCACCCGAGTCCTGGTCTACGCGCAGCTTTTTCTGAACCTTGCCCGAATTTGCACTCTTGGTGGTGGATAATTAGAGAGCGTGAACGTAGACACGGCACCAGTATGTTGTCACCGCTGCGCCACCTGCTCCGCGGCGCCCGGGGTGGAAGGCGCGGTGGCGTCCCGGCGGGGGGCCAGGTAGGGCCGACCTCCCCCGCGGGCTGCCACGGGCATGTGCAGACCTCTGCCTGGTCCCCACTGCCACAAGCACCTCAACAGGGGGCCTGGCTCCCCTTGGGGGGTCGCTGCGCAGGCCCGAGCGGCCTGGCGCTGCGGGAGCAGCTCTGCAGGGCGGGCCACGGGCCCTGGCCCATGGTGTTATTGTGGCCGCCCAGCCTTGGAGCCGGCGGGCCTTCAGGACCCGCTC
>NW_017728925.1:15488440-15492954 GCF_001723895.1 Crocodylus porosus
ATGGGTGTAGTCAGGGAGGGTTGTGTAGTTTGTACGTGTGCTGCCGGGCGTGCGTCCCACGCGTGCTGTGTAGTCCCGGGGCGTTGTGTGTGTGTGTGTGTCTATGGGTGTAGTCAGGGAGGGTTGTGTAGTTTGTACGTGTGCTGCCGGGCGTGCGTCCCACGCGTGTTGTGTAGTCCCGGGGTGTGTGTGTGTGTGTGTGTAGTCAGGGAGGGTTGTGTAGTTTGTACACCTGTTGCCGGGCGTGCGTCCCATGCGTGTTGTGTAGTCCTGGGGGGGTTGTGTGTGTGTCTATGGGTGTAGTCAGGGAGGGTTGTGTAGTTTGTACGTGTGCTGCCGGGCGTGTGTCCCACGCGTGTTGTGTAGTCCCGGGGGGTTGTGTGTGTGTGTGTGTCCATGAGTGTAGTCAGGGAGGGTTGTGTAGTTTGTACACTTGCTGCCAGGCGTGTGTCCCACGCGTGTTGTGTAGTCCCGGGGGGTTGTGTGTGTGTGTGTGTGTGTGTGTCTATGAGTGTAGTCAGGGAGGGTTGTGTAGTTTGTCCGTGTGCTGCTGGGCGTGTGTCCCACGCATGTTGTGTAGTCCTGGGGGCTTGTGTGTGTGTGCGCGCGCATGGGTGTAGTCAGGGAGGGTTGTGTAGTTTGTACACCTGCTGCCGGGCGTGTGTCCCACGCCTGTTGTGTAGTCCCAGGGGGTTCTGTGTGTGTGCGTCCATGAGTGTAGTCAGGGAGGGTTGTGTAGTTCGTACGCTTGCTGCTGTGGGCATCTCCCGTGCATGTTGTGTAGCCCCGGGGTGGTTGTGTGTGCGCGCGTCCCATGCATGTTGTGTTGTCCAGGGGGTTGTTTGTGTGAGTGTGCTGCCTTGTGTGTGTCCTGTGCATGTGTTTTGGGGGGGGGGGTGCGGAGGGTGAGATGTGTGTGTGTCCGGTGCATGTTGTGTGTGCATCCGTTCGGTGCATGCAGGCAGAGGGAGTTGGTGTGTGTTGTGAGCTGCCTTGTGTGTGTCCTGCGCATGTAGTTGGGGTGTGCTGTTCCGTGTGTATCTTGTGTGTGTAAGTGGGGGGGTGGCGGGTGTCCTGTGCATGTAGTCGGGGGGGCAGCGTGCGTGTGTGTACTGCTGCTGTGCGTGTCCCGTGCGTGTAGTCAAGGGGAGGATGTGTGTCCAGAGAATGCAGGCGGGGGGCGGTGTGTGTGTGTGCGCGCGCGCTCAGGGCAGGCAGGCAGGGGGAGTGTGTGTGTGTGTGTGTCTAGTGCATGCAGGCAGGAGCGTGTGTGTGTGTGTGTGTGTGTGACTGTGCCAGCGCACAGGGCAGACACAGGTCTTTGGGTAGATGTGACATAGTTTATTAGACCAACTAAGTAGTTGGAAAATTCTTTGTATGAGACCTTTCGTGTGTGACTGTGTGTCCAGAGCATGCAGGCGGGGTGGGGGGAGAGTGTGTGTGTGCGCGCGCGTGCCAGCCTGCCCTGGGGTTTCCCCGGGGCCCGTGCAGGGCCGGCTCGCGCCCAGCCGGGCTGCAGCGCGGGGGGACAAGCTTTGGTGCCCCCGCCCCGGTGGGGCCGGCCGGAGCCGGGGCGCAGCCCACCCGCTGCCCCGGCCCCTGCGCCCCGCCGCGCTGCACGCGGGTCCTTAGTCATCGCCGGAGCGCGGCAGCCTTCCGGGAAGGAGCCGGGCCCTGTCTGGTTTCGCTGCGCTTTGCATAGCCGAGCGAGACAGGCCGCTGTGTCGGCAAGCCCCAGGGGAGCGGGTGCTGTCTGGGTCCGCCCGCTCTTCCAAGCGGCAGGTATTGAGTAGCGAGCGAGAGACCCCGCCGGAGTCCTGCCCTCCGCTCGCTGCCGCAGCGAGCGGTGTCTCGAAGGCCTGACAATGGCCAGCTCTGATTTCCCCCTTTGTCCCGGGCTCTGCTCCGCAGCTGTTGCTTTTTCCCACGAGCCAGGAGGGGAGTGTGCGCCTGGTGCTTGACAACTCTCCATTCCCCCCCTGCAGCACAGCCAGACGCTCCGCCGGCGTTTCGGGGGCGTTTTCCTGTAGGCAGGACAGTAGCGGCATGCGGGAGTCTGGCAGGGAGGGGGCGCGGGGCAAACAATCCCAGGAGATGGCTGGGAAGCCGGCGCCCAGCCTGCCCTGTACGCCGAAAAGAAAGTTGGCAGATAAAGTTGGCCGGGAGAGCAGCCCGCGACACTCTTTGCCCTGCGGCTTTCCTTTAAAGCTGCCTCGCAGCCCCTTCTCCAGCCGCCCTGCAGCAGAGCCCTGGGGGTGAATCTGCGAAGGAAACACCCTGGCCTGGAGACGCCGCGTGAGCAGCCCTGGTACCTCCCGCCCCCGCTCTCGCTGGTGCTCCGGACCCTCCAGCGGTTGCTGCTCTTGGTTTAACCACCCCCACCCTCTCCCTGCGCATTTTTGCTCTTTATTATTTCAATGGGTTTTACATGAGTTGTTGACTGTACATCCAGAGCCGTTATCATCAGCATGGCAGTGAGCTGTTTCCAGAGAGAGTTGAAAGCAGACATTTGGCTCTCGGGGCCATGTTAGCAGCCTGTTCAGGTCTAGTGAGCAGACTTCAATGGACTACGCAAGTGAGCAGTGATTTTTGGTTGGGTCCCTTGCTTAGGTTTGCAGAACCGTCCTTGTCGCCCAGACTTTCCGGCCCCGACCCCTGTTCCCTGACCCAGGCAGGTTTTCCATGGCTGCTTCTCCGAGAGCTTTCCTGGGTGGAGAGCATAGCATCTAATTCCTAGTCCATCAAGTGTTGCAAAAAACCTCTGTCTCAGGCCAGCTTTTCCCTGAGCGGAGACGAGACTGGGCCCTGTGAAAGCACGCTGTGCCTAGAAACTGGTCGCAGCACAATCAGCCGTGCATTTTTGTGTGGTGCATCATTTGATGGCATCTTCTCCCGAGAGCCCCTCGCTCCCAGGAGTTTGGCAAAGCTGCGGGCTCTCTGCGGACCTGCTGTCTTAGGCTGCTCACACGGGGGCTTGTCTCTGCTCAGCCCTGCTCCGAGCGAAGTCCTAGACGCGGCAGGTCCCATGTGTTGACTCCACCGCCTTGATCGGTGGAAGGCGTGAAGCCTTGATGTCCCTTCTTTAGGTTCAGAGGCACGTGGTTCCTGGCTAACTCTCACCTTCTCTTCGCAGGTTTGCAATGTACACAGCCTGCCGAATCCTGCTTGAATGGGGGAAAGTGCGAAGCTTACCTCAATGGGACAGGGCAGTGCCTGTAAGTATGAAAGAGAATTCGGCCACTGAGTTTCCTTAATCTGGACACACACGCTTGACTCTTGCTTTGGCAGCCTGGATTTCCTAGGATGAAATGCATGCTCTGTACTAGAGGCACACGCCATTTGCAGGCCCCTGGCACCCAGTTGGGGTGCCCAATTTGACCTTGGCATCGAATCCTGCTGGTTGTATTCATGTGACTCGCCCTATTGCAGCGAATAGAGCCAGGTGGGCCCAAAGGTTTGGTGTTGTTCAGACCAGGAGGGAGAATCATGACGGTCTTATTCAGGTTTTATTTATTATTTACTTGAACCTGAGGCCAGACTTGGTGACGAGGGACTGTCAGCAGGCGCTTAGCCCTTCGCCTCCGTGGGGCTGACATTGGAGTCCTAGTATCAGGGGCTGTGGCTTCACTTAGGTCGGTGGAGCTGATGATCTGTAACTAGGGCTCAGGCCCCTGGTATCCAGCAGGTCCCTGGTTAATGGGAATGCATGGCTTACTCAGTAAGAGGGGCCGTAAGAGGCTCTGCTCCGCAAGGTGTTTTTCTGGGAGAGTTCTGCTCAGTCCGGTCGTGGAAAAACCCCTGGGTGAAATGTCCGGACTCCCTGAAGGAGTAACCGACCCACCGCAGTGATGGCTCATTCACTCCCGGCTCCCAGAGAACAATAACCAAGCAGAAATGAATAAGGCTCCAGCCCTTTTTGTGAAACTAATACATAAAAGAAATCTGAATGGCCGAGACTCCGTGTCCCAGCCCGACGCCCCCTCCGCCTGCTTAGCATGCACAAGTTTGGGGCTGGCCCAGAAGACGCTCCTGCCCTGCCCCAAATTTCCAATTAAGAAGCAGTGGGACCTGAAGGCATTTCCATCCCAACTGTTGAATGGCCGCGAGCACGGGGAGGGGGGGGGGATTGCATCTGCGCAGTGATTGCGTTTCTACTGTTCTACCCAGTTTGGCATCTCCTGCCCCCTTCTCCCCCCGCGCCCATCCAAACCCCCAGCCCCTTGGAAAAGAAATCAGCAAATTAATCAGGCACATGAGCAATTTAATGGACAAAGGCTGGGTCCCTTTGTGAGCCACTAATGAATGCACGCCACTTTTTTTTTTTCCCCCTGCGCAGAAGCCCTTACCAACGCTTGACGCTCTAAATCTTGTTTTCTTTCATTCAAAGAGCGACAGCTGGGATTCGGTCGAAATTCGGCAGCTATTGTGAGGGGAGGCAGATTAATGCTGTGTGACTAATCATGTATGGCTTCCCAGAATGCATAACTCCCTGCGTCTCCCCCCACCCCAACACC
>NW_017728925.1:15493054-15527324 GCF_001723895.1 Crocodylus porosus
ATCCTGATTTACATTGCTTGTGCAGATGGTGCTGGAATCTAATTAGTTTGGATGTGTGTAAGCTTGATAAAAATGAGGAAAAACCTCAAAAATAGCCTCTCTTTTTTTATGGGGAGAGAGCAAGAGGGGGAAAAAAAAGTTTGGTAACTTTCAGGAATCTTTTTGCTGGCACCTGGGAATAACCAGTACCTTCCTGACTCGCTTGCATCTCTGAGCTCATTTGCAACAGCTTGCACATCTGAGTGAGCCATTCTTCCAGAGAACCAAGGTTTGCAATTGTCCTTATTTGAAATACCATCAGTTTTTGTTGAACGCCCATCTCATGGCAGGCAGGTATTACAGCGACTGAAACCACTAGGCAAGATGCAGCTTTCCAGCTATCTGATAGCAGTGAGCAAAACTGTATTTTTCAGCGCTCTCTAAGTATCCCTTTACCAGGAGTTTTGCTTCCAAGCTTCTTAAACAAAGCAACGCTCAGAGTGCAGATAGCAGAAGCGAAAAAGTTGGCACCTTCCATTGGCGCCTGGCTGAAATGCACCATTTTGGCTAGTGGCCACATCTCCTTTTGGCCTGGCACTTAACAAACTTTGGCCATAAAGCCTCATTGTCCTTTCCCCCACAAATCCAATTAAAAAGTGGAGTGAAATAAATAGCGTACGAAGCAGAAGCTACTCCAGTGGACAAGTATCTCTGCACTTGTTGCTGTTGTTACTTGTTAGGAGAGAGGTAGTTGAGTTACTTGAAGGCAGTGCTGATAACTCTGAAACCAAGTTTATCAGCCTTGGTGTTGAAAGGAAATCGCCAGGATAAACCAATGAGCTTTCACTCGCTTTTATTATTTTACAGCTGCAGTTCGTAAAATTCATGGTCTCTTATCTTCTTTGTCCCTTTGCCAGTCAATCCAGGGCCCACAGAGCATTAAATGAATGAGGAGGATCAGGTATTTGATCTGTTTGAGGTCTTGAAACAGAAGCGGCCTAATTAAACCATCTGTAGCGTCCCTGCCATCTCTGCAGGAATGACATGATCTTGCAGAGCTCTGAAAGGAGGAGGAGGATGGTGACATGTCACACAAAGGGATCTCCCAAGCAAGTTACCTTAAGATGAAAGCAGTCAGTGCAAATGTTTGCACTGGATTGGTAACCTTTCAAAGCCTGGTTTACGAGTGCCATGGACCAGCAGACGGGGATGGTGCCCACTGACTGCAGCAGCGTTTACAAGTGTGGTTTGTGGTGCGTGCTAACTATGGTGTTATGGAATAGGCTCTCCTCTGACTAAGCCATTTTCCCAGATCAGATGAAAAGGTTTTGCAGGAGAGCGCTCTGACTCGCAGTGCTGGGTTCTAATTAAACATGGGTATAGTTATATTTTGGAGTGGCACCATTGCAAATGAATAGGGCTGTTTTGAAATTGTGGTGCCACGTGACTTTTATTCCCAGGAACTCCCCTCTTCCACTAGTTAAAAGCAGATGGCATGGAAAGAGGCTGCATTTCCAGCTCCGTTTCGTTAGTGCTTCACCATTAAGGCCAGTGGAGCTTTGCCAGTGGAATCAAAATCTTGCCCAGTATAGCAAGGGGAAGGGTGAATTTAAGAAGAAACAGGTTCAATCTAGTAAGAAAAGTGGGGCGGGGGGAAAGTTGGCCAAAGTGCTTCCTTTGCTTGTGGATCTATGCAGGCTCCAGGTTTGAGCTGGGGAGGACTGAGCCTGATCGAAAAGCCCATTGAAGTCAAAGAAAGACATTTCAGTGGACTTTGGATCAGACCCGCCAGAGAAGGAAAATGTGCGTTTAATCAGGGAGTGCCTAATGCAGAGATGGTGGTATTAGACTGACGTCACCTTACAAGGAAGAGAGCGCAACCTTCTTAATTTTGCAACTCTTTGTGGCCACCGGGTTATTCAACTGCTCAGTCATTGTTATCTTGTTGCAAAAGACGGAAGTTTCCTTCTGGTTTGATTTTTCTCATGTGTCTTACCCCAACGTTATTTCCATGCAATAACAACAAAGAGAAAATTTAGTCTCCACGCTGGACAGGAAGAGGGTGGAGTGCTAAACAATTGCCAGAGGAAGCTTTTAAAGGCATAGTCTAGTGGTGATTCAGCCATGTTGAGAGCCATTGATGGCTATTTCAAGTCTGAGCTCATGTTCTCGGAAAGAACAAGGTGGAAATGGATGAGAGGGGATGTTAAAAATACCAACGCTTTAGCATCACCTGCTATGGGTTTCACTAGAAACACAGTCCAGGTCCTCTGCTAATGAGGTCAGTGGGGCTGCAGCCATATTTGCAATCTGGGGACCTGACCTTTTGTCTTCTTTATGCTACATTAGAGGTATATATTCTTCTTTATGCTACCTTAGAGGTATATATTCATGGACTTTTCCCTTCAACTTATAGTGGCCCCAGTTTATAGCTCAAAGGGTCTGGTGGTACTTCTAGTGTCTTGGCTTGCAATCAGTTAATTAATTGTACCTTGCTAATCAGTTATGCCTCTTCCTGTAATTTCTGGAGTACCATAACGGGAGCGACTCTTTCTGATGCTTCTTGCAGAATTTGTTCAACAAGTTTCAGATGAGGTTGCAATAGTAACTTTGCTTTACCCAAGGGAGTAGGTCCCATCGGGCTCACTGGAAGCATCTTTGGGTGGAAAATTAGCAGGAACTCGCCACCAGGAAGGCAAGGGTTGATGTAAGGTCAGATGGTGGCATTTGGTCATTCTCCAGAAGGCCGTGTCCTGCTGGGGCGTGGGACTTCATCACGCTTGCTTTACTCCTGGCCGTACTATTCCTACGGAAGTCAGTGGGGCTGCTCGAGGGTGTCCGGTTTCATTAGCCTTTCCTGGAAGGCAGCTTATGAGGTCACCTTCTAGGCCTCTCCCTAAAGGAACAGGCTTGGCTGCTCTGGAAGTAATGCCCAAATCCCATGGACCATGGTAGGAACAGGCTTGAGCGCCTCGTTCTTCTGAGTCCTGCCTAGTAACCTGAGCACGAGTGTTATCCAAAATCCCAGGGGCCAGGCACCCTGCTGCCTTGTGCAGCTGCATCCAAGCAGGCATGAACCTTAGTGTCTGGATCAGAAAGCATCTGGCACCGCCACCGCGGGCCTGAAAGCTTTCCCAGAAGATGGTCTTCAGCTCGTGTCTGGGACTCTACATCGTGTGACAAAAAGCGCATGGAGGTCCGCGCTGTGAAATCATTCCCTGCCACTCCAGCTGAGTCAGACCCCGGTCCACAAAAGCACCTTGAGCGACTCCGTTCCTGCTTCTCTGCCCTGGAGCAGCGTGAGTGGAGTTGTTGTCTTTTCCTTGCGTTGCACCTGAGACTTGGAGCCAGTCTTAACACGGTTACAAGGTAAAGACTCGGAGCCAGGGCGGGCGTCCGCGTTCAATGCTGCGGACTCGTCACAGCTGCTCTGTTCGCTGCCCTTTCCAGTCTTATCTCCCAGAGTTCATTTTTCTTATCCCTTGAGTCTGCCCTGCCTTTGAGCCATCTGTCCTCAAAGGGAGAGATGCTCTGGTGGTAGAGTTCAGCCGAACACGACTCACTTTAACGGACCTGCGTGGAAACACACTCACTGAGGTTCACAAAAGTCCACGATCCAGCCTGGTTCTGGCATGGCACCTCCCCTGGCTTATTGTGCATTGCCTTCAGGACACACAGGTGCACATACATATGCACATGCTTGTAAGCCATTTAGAAACAAACCTCTCTGACAATCCAAGGGCTGGATAACATAATGGGCAAAGCAATTAGCAAGTTTTAAACGGGCATTGTTTGTAAATTAACTTGCTTTTTCCAATCCTGGAGGTGCCTTGAGCCCAATTTTATTCATGTTCATAGAAGTCCTGACTGGTAACTTTGTATGTACGTGAGTGGAATGTGAAATTTATAGAGCATAAAAGTATTTAAGCAGGTAGTGGCCTCGGGGCACAGTTACCCTGCGCGGCGAACGTCTGGTCAGGACGGAGCATTTCCATAGCTGAGCAACGTCTGGGGCAGGTACTGGGTTTTGGAGAGGTGTATGTCAGGGCTGGAGAGCAGATGAGCCTGCATTTACTTAGAGGGCCCTGGTTCTTCCCGGAGAAGAGCAGGCCTCTGTGAAGGGTTAGAAATGAGAGAGGAAAGGCGACGAGCGGGTATGATGGACATCGGCAGGTGTGGCACCGAAAGAGCCCGCTGACCTCAGGGGCGAAGGCTGAACCTCCGGCGTCGAGTGGTGAGCACCTTGTTCCCGACAGTGGCGAGTGAGGTCCAGAGCAGCGCTTTGTTCTTGCTGGCGCGCTCAGCGCCCCCCGGATCTGTTCGCCAGGGCTCCCGGGAGCAGGCGTTCAAAGCACAGGTGCCCAAATCCTCCATTTACTTCTCGCTGTCTTGCCAAGTGCAAATGCAAGGCAGTTTTCTTTCTTGGGAAGTGTATGTTTTCCGCCTCCCCTGGGCCGCAGCTGCCTCCCGAATAACGATTGACTTGGGTCCTGCTGACTTCCCCGGACGCTTTTGGAGGTGGGGAGAGTTCGGAGGTGAGCAGGTGCACTCCGCTGAGGCTGAATGCAGGAAGTCGGTGGCCTGGCACTCGTGAAGGGCAATGGGCTGTTCAGCAGGGCTCTGCTCCCAAGCCACAGGTTTCATCCAGTGGTGCCTTTTCAGAGGAACCAGGGCAAAAAAAAAAAGACCCAAGGAAGCTGAACACCTCCTTTGAATGCAATGCTTGGGATGCAGGGGACTGGAGCGCGACCACGGAGCGTGCCAGCAGAAGGGCCCGGTCTGGCTCTTAGTCCCATAAGGATTGCTTGCTTGAATAAGGGCTACGTGTTAAATGCTGAAGGCTACAATCTGCCCTTGTCAACCGGGACTAACTCCACTAAACCCAGAGCAGGCCCATTGGAGCTTCTGGTCTCGAAGCCAAGTTTGCCTTGATCTATGTCCCACAAAACAAATGGGCTCTTCTTCTGATATAAAAGCAGGGAGGTTTTGGATGGATATTATCAGTACTGCTGACAGAACTGCTTTGCCTGATGGCATCTGATGAGTTATTTTGTCACCCTTGACCATGATGCCAACCCTGTGTACCCCTTGTATTTGGGGTATAGCGCCTAGCTGGTATGGCCTTGACTCTGCAGAACGCCCAGAGGCTCAGGAAAGGGCAGGTTGAGCCCCTTGCTGTCATTTATTATGCACATTGTGATAGCACTTAGTAGCCCCAGGCACAGACCAGGACCCACTTGCTAGATGCTGTGTAGACACAGAACGCAGAGACGGTCCCTTTCCGAGCAACCAGCCACAGGGACAGCAGTGCTGTGGTTCCAGTGTGATGTTTGTTGGTTAAGCTTTGGATTTCTTTTAACCCATCAGATTTTTTGCACGTGCCGGTAGATCATTAGCACATGCATTTACTCGTAATTCCAGTGATTAGAGCTTTGTTCGGTGCATAGCATCAAAGATATCCCCTAGGAAAGCCGGCTTAATGTGAGACAATTCTCTGCCATGTAGGAGCCAGATCAGCTTCCCAGGGAAGCCTTGCGTTGCAAAGGACTCTGCTCCCCTGTTATCACACACGGGGAGGCCTCTTTCGGGTATCAGCAGCTTTGGGTATCAGGGGCTGAACTCTGTGTGCCACCATCTCCGTTTGGCAATGCTGAGGTTACACCTGGCAGTCTGGCCCAGAGCAGGGAAGATAATGCAGAAAATAAAGGCTTCCTCCAATGCCCAGGGAAGGCCAACAAGTGTCTGACTGTTGACTCGAAAGGACTTTGAATCATCCTGAGAGTTTTGTGCTTCCTGTGTAGGTAGACAGCAGAGTGAAGAGTCTGGAGCTTGCTCATTTATAGTGTGCTGATTCAGTTTGGGGCAAATCTTGCTTATCTAGCCTGGTTTCCCTCTTTTTAGAGGCATCCAGTTTTAAAGGCAAGGGAAATCCTGAGCAGATATCCCCCCTGCTCACTGAGAAGAGATGCTACGAGTTCGCAAAGGCCTTCTTCCTCACTCCTCTCAGCCAAAGCATGATGTATACAGAATAGGGGCTTGGAAGGTTTTTTTTCCTCTGAGTTTCTGTGACATTAATTGGAGAACTCCCTGTAGCCTGGTATGATGTGAGTGTGGGATCTGTGCCTCCTCTGTTGACCATCACCAGCTCCAAAAAGCCAAAGTTGGCTTAAAATGCTTGCTCACTTGGTTTGCTCTTCACTTCTAGGCTTCAAAGATTTGGAAGTAAAGTGCTGGTTAGTGCTATTCCCAACCGACTCTCTGGATTAGGTATGAGGGACACGAGTGTCACTAGTGGGGTAGCTGAAGTAGTATGTGTGGACACAGTTTTACCTGCATAAAGGTGTCTGTGCCAGTGGGAAAGGGAATAAGCTAGGCTGGTAAAGACACGCTGAGACTAGTATAGCTGTGTCCATACTAGGAATGGTGCTGGCATAACTCTTGATCGCTCCTCAGCGGGCATCACTGCAGAGGCGCATGAACTGGGAGCACAGGAAGCCAAAGGAAATGGGGAGGAAGCTGATACTTCCATGTGTCACTGGGACACGTAACCCGGTTGGACCTTGCTCACTGACGCCCCAGGACACGCACGAGATCTGGAGAAGTACTGGCTGGAGCCAGCAATAGAAGTGCTGTCCTGCAGGCTGCAAGTATGTGCACCAGTGAGCTGCCCTGGGTTTGCATCTGCAGAGCCTTAGTGGTGCCAGACGGCAGCAGCCTGGCTTGCAGTGCAGGGGGTGGGCTGCTGGACCCATCCCCTACCGTGGGATGCTTGCTTTTGGCAGAACCAGGCTTTAAGTCTGCCCTGCTTGGAGTAGCTATGTCACGGTGGCACTCACAGAAACTTGACTGTCTTTTGTGGGGTATGTGCATAGATGCCCATGAGCAGGATGCCAAAGGCATGTGATGGCAGGCAGATTGCACCCGTGCTGGGATGGGAGCTGCCAGGCCAGCTCTCGGACCTGCTCCCTGCAATGGCAGCAGTGGCTTTGCCAACTCCACCTTCTCGCCTGGCCTCTGTCGCCTGCAGTCAGTCCACTCCTTAGCTAGTACCCATCTGGACTAGGAGGCAGAGTGCCTGAGTGGGTAGGAAGCCAGAGCTCCTACTTCCCTTGGGCATTTCCCTTCCCTGCTTCACTGAGGCATGAGTCACAAGGGTGCACCCCTGGCCAAAGCACGGGACACCCTACGAGTCTTGTACTTAGCCTCCCAGCGTCCAGCCTCCAGTGGGAGGATCTCGGCTACGCGCCGACTTTATGAAAATGGGGGACTTCTCCCTAGCTTGCTTCTGTGGCTGTTGGACAAGGGCGAGCGAGACTTGGGGATGTCCAAACCCCAAGCTGTCCAGTCTTGGTCTTGCACGTAGGATATCTGCCAATGGATTTGGAAGTATCTGAAGCCCCAGGGGTGCAGGATACTTGCTGGTTGTAGCACCAGATACGGTGTTTGAATGACTTAGTTTTGCTTAATCGAGAGGATTCAGAGCTGATTTGATTGGGAATATGAAACATTTCCCCCCTAAAATAACAAGTGTCACGATGCATTATGTTCATCACAGCCCTGCGTAAGCCTGGAGGTGCTCCCTGAGGCCAAAGGCAGAGACTCGCTGCAGTACAACTAGCTTCTAGTGCCAGAACCAGGACCTGCTGCCTGTTCCCTCTGCGTTTATGGCTGGCATCTCCCTGGCGTGAGCTCAGGGTGATGAAGGAGCAGTGCTTGGGATCCGTCTGTCGTAGCAGAGATGCTGCAACATGGCGCAACTTCAAATACCGGTTTTTCTTCCTGTCCCAAGTCACTACCGTTCTGCTCTCCCATGGCCCAGTGGCATTAGATTGTTTCCAGGCCAGCACTGCTATTATGCCGGTTGTTTTGGCTTTGGTTTTAATGAGAACCAAAAGTAACCAGAGCCTCCTTCAGCTCTGTATGACTAATCACGGGCCCAGTTCAGCAAGGAAGATGAGCACCCGCCTCGCTTTTTGAAGTTGCTGGGATGGTTCCTGCTCCTCTGTTTGGGCACAAGACCAGGTCCCTTGTTGAGTTATCAGAAGGAGGTGCTCTTTAGGTGTTAAGCCTAATGAGAGACGAGTACTGCCAGCTGCGGCCTTTCTTCCCCACATGAGAGCTAACACCTTGTTTTAGGCGTTATCCCTGATGTGAAGCCTGTCCGGCTGCCTGGAGTGAATGCTGAGAGAGCCAGTTAAACAGTTAATGTTTAGGCATTCGTTGAAAGCCCTCACAAATTTCCAGCAAAGAGGGGACTTGAATTTTAATGGAAAACTTTCACGCTTAGTCAAGTTGCAAATATTTATTTGCACATAAATCAATTCCTCTTTAACAAGTTTTCCTCCTAATTCCCTTCCTAAAACCTCTGGGATGTTTAGCAATGTTTGCATGTGAAGTGGGTTCGTAAGGTTTAATGATGCCATAACCGTACCCTTATTTAAAAAAAAGCGTGGCATGTTACAGGTAAACAGGAGCCTGACTCCAGGCGGGGGGGCGGTCACGGCGCTGGAGAGAAGTGCCGTGATTTATGGTGCCACACTGCCAGGCTGGAGTGGAGGAGAGACTCGGGGAGGAAAGCAGCTGGCAAGGCTTCAGGGGTTCCTGGTGAGGATGTGTTATACCCGTCTGCCCCTTAGGACCTGATCCAAAGTCACTAACGTTTAAGTTGGTAGAAAAGCTCGTTTTGAAATCCTCTGGCCATGCTGTCTCTTCAAGCTCAGAAGCTTTGCTGAGCCATAGGGACCTCAAAGCTGGGTAGACAGGGACGTTTTCCTCCAATGCTGGACTGAAAATTGTTTTATAAAGCCACCCTGGTGCAGAGCAGCATCGTTACAGCTTGCTGTTTTGTGAACGGAGGTGCGGGTCTGAGAGCTGCAGGCAGGTGGCACAGATGCCACCAGCCCCTATTCAAGTGAGAAGCCGGTTTCATTTGCATGGGGTCACTGCCAGCCTTAAATCCACAGCATGAGCGAGGCTTGCAGTGCTGAGCCTCCTTCTGTGCTGTCTTTCTTGCTAGCTTTATCCCCCCCCAACTCTCTCTTAGAGGTACCGGGGGGTGGATCCTTCTTTCTCTGACCCCACACTTACGGCTTCTGAATTGCCGGTGTGGTCTTCCTCACTACATCTCCATCCTACAAGCACCAGAATCGTTGGCTTAGTGCTTTTGACTGCGTTTCTGGGGCATGCTGTGACCCTAAGAGCGAAAGGCCACAGCATCACCCATCAAGTCCCTCGCAGGCTGCAATACGGCACTCCTTGTGTCCACCCAAGACGGTCCCCAGGACAGGTTACAAAAGGAGCCTTCGGCATTTGCGCCGTTCGCTTTGTCAGAGTCCCGTGAGGTGACCGCCGGAGCAAAAGGGGTCGTGCTGGTCGTGTCTCTCTTAATGTCTCCAACACCTTGCAGGGCCGCGAGGCGGGTTCCTTTACGGCTGCATCTAGTGCTTGCTGCACAGAGCCGCTGGGCTGGGAGCGTGGACGATGACCGGCTGCCCAAACCTGGCCTCTGCGTGGTTGCGGGTGGGTGTGTTGCACGCCAAGTAGTAGACGGGTCCGTTTTCCACGGCAGATGAATCTGACCCTCCCAACCAAGAAGCTCAGAAACCAGTTTAATAGCTTCGCCAGCTGTGCCAGAAAGATCTCGTCCTGCCCCGAAGAGCTGCTCGGCCCCGCTGCCCCGGCCTAAACTCTTCTGTCCTCTCGCAGCCTGAACCCTTGGGGGAGAAACCTGTTAGTTTGGTTGGGTGGAGAGGAAAGGACCGTGACAGTTGCTGGATGGGGTGGGTGACCCTGCGCAGGAATGACGCTGGAGGAAAGAGAAGAGGGAGCAGGGCGAGAAAACCCTCTCTCCGGCCCCTGGCTGCTATTAAAATGTTAGACACAGGCCTCCGAGTCAAAAGGCAGGGCGACAGACGGCCCCTTCACGGTGCCTGCTGTTCCTAATAAAAGGTGGGTTTCTAAGGAGCGCTGCAGAAGAATGTGGGATAGCTGCCGGAGGGCAGAGACTTCCCTATTGTCTGGTCTCAGTCAATAAGGCTTCATGTTGACACAGGGATTTTTGCAGGCAAAAGGTGTAGAAGCCACAGTCTTCCCCCCGCACTTACTGTTTCCTTGGTTAAACAGGACAACAACCAACATATCAGGCCCAGAGGAAACGGTCGTCTTTTTGAATGTATTTATAATCGCTCCAACATTGTTCAGTGAGGGAGGGTTTTGTTGCCAAATAACTATTTTAAGGGCTTTTTTTTTTTTTTCTGCACTCTTAAAAAATACAGCTTCCCCCTGGGCTTCTGGGAAGAGAGAAGTTTGACCCATGTCTTCCTCTTGCATTCTTGCTCTCTGTGTCTCTCCTTATTTCTGCAGCTTATTTCACTTCCCCAGACAAGTGCTGGCACTTTCAAAAGCAGCCTGCGACTTCGCACAAGTCGCACCAGCTCACAGCGGGCCCTGTGCTTCGTGGGCATGTACGTGCTTTTGAAAATGCCACCGTCGTCCTTTTTATCGGTCGGGACCGAATGCAGCTCTCAGTGACTGCTCAGATCTCATTTCGGGGTTGTATGTTTTAGAGGTCAAGTGTGTTCTGCGTGGGACTCTGTCATATATGGAGATCAGACGGTTTCAACGTCTGCCCAAAATGTAGGTGGAGTGAATATGGAAAAAGAAAAGAAACGAATGGAGTGCCCATTCCCCCTTTGGTGACATGGTGGCATGGCCAGCGCTGAAGTTCGTGCCGCGGTTCTTTGGCTCGGCCGGCACGAGGATCCTCCTGGGTCCAGGCCAAGCAGGGGCACCTTCTCACTTGGCTCTCCGGGGGTGATGGCTGCCGGTCGCTTAATTCTCAGAGAAGTGTGAACTTTGCAAGTGGCGTTGAATGATGATAATATAGGTCATGAAAAGCCACAGCACATACGGCCCAGTGAGACGGAAATTTCCAAGATTAATGATTTCTAGAGCTAGTGGAGAAAGAAGTAAAAGCATCGCTGGGATGGTTCTGAAAATGTTTGCCTGCCCTATCCAAATTTCAACATTGCTTTTTGGGGGTTTTTTTTGTTTTTTAATGTTCAACATTTAAGACATCGGGTATCCAGGTTGCAACCGTATTGGTCTAGAGGCGAAAGGAATCTGAACCTGTGGTAGAGGCGATATCTTTTATTAGACCAACTAAAGAAATGTTTTTGCAAAAATCGAGTTGGTGTAATAAAAGATATCACCTCTACCACGAATGCTGGTACATTTAATGCAAAAAATTCTTGCACCGTACTAACGTTTCAGGGGCATGAATGGCCAGTGAGAACTTGTGCTGAAAGCCAATGCTTGAACAGTGTGCAAAGCTCTTGTTTTCTCATGTTGCACTTTGCCTGGGAAGCCATATGGCCAGCTTGTGTGGGTCAAGCTCTTGAGTGATATATTAAAGTTAGACCATGTGTAATCGAGTTATCAGCCTGATCCTGTAACCTCTGACCACCCAAGCTGGCCTTAGTCATATAATTAACATTAACAGGGACAACTTGGCTGACTATTAGGCCCTCACTCTTCCCAAATGAACCCACAGAAGGGTCTATGCCCCTGCTCTTTGGGCAGGCCAGGCCAGGGGATCAGTTAAAGTCAATCCAGGACCCCACATTAAGCCCTGACTCTTTTTTTCGGAGGGGAGGTCGCATCAGAAGTGTGTTTACATCCGATGTTGCCAAAAGCATTTTGTTTCAGATGCGCTGAGAGTGAAGGATCCCTGATTAAATTAATTTAATCTTCCATTAAACATTGCCAGAGCATTCCTTAGGCTTGGGGGTTTTCTTGCAACATGGGTAAAGTGCAAATAAGGTAGGAAAACACTTGATGAAGAGAGATGTTGTCTTCATCAGCAACAGCAGTACTCTGCAGATTTATGCTGGCAGAGGATGTGATAGAAAATTGTCAGGAAAAGTAGTAGCGCACACTCTTGTGGGTGGGAATTCAGTGATTTTTCTCTTGGCCTCTTCATTAGTCAGTCTACATTTTGTATTGTGAATGAATCCCCAGGACTCATCATCCCATTGAAAGAAAATTACTTCCAGGTAGTCATCTAACATCATTGATGAATAGCTGGGACACTTTGCTTGGTAATTGGATTATATTGTTTTTCATTACAATGGGAACTTTGATTCCAAAACAATCCTGGCTAACGTCTGCCTACAAAATGACCCAAGACTTTTTTTCCCCCCACCCCCTCTTCTTCTGCAGGGAAGAACAGCAGCCCTCATCTCCTTCTGTTTCCTTCCTTATAAACATTTGTGGGTCTGGGAATTGCTTTTGGTTGCTTTCAGATTCAAGTCTGTCCTAAATCTCAATTAGGTGGCATGGGCTAGGTAAGACAAACTTCAAAGCCTGCAGAGTGCAATTTGGCGTTTAATTAAAAAAAAAAAAGACTGCGGATGCTGCTGCCTGCTTTCTATAAACCTCTGTCACTCATAACTTGCTGTTTAGCCAACCTCTGTCATTACTCTCTTTTTTTTTTTTTTTTAAACCTAGCGGGCATCCTGGAGTGTTTAATAAACTCTGCATGGGTGGGAATTTAAAGCAAAAGGGACTGGGTCAATTTAGCGTGGTTGTTCAGCAGCCGCGGTTCCCACGTTGTTGTTTGCTTTGAATTTTCTTTCCCTGCCGGGGTTGGTGAGATTCAGCAGTTCGAAGAGGCGGAGGTGGCGAAGGCATGCCACAGGAGGAAGTCCTGCCAGGGAGTCCCTGGAGCCCGGGGCTGGTAGGAGCAAATCTGCGCCTCTGGGTTTGGGAGCCGGGGTGACCCAAGCCCGGAGCCGGTTCCTTCGTCCTAGCTGCAAGGAGAAACAAAGGAGAAACATATCTGCGGAGTGGGTGCTGGGCAGGATGAAGTGCCGTGGCTTTGTGTTGTTTCCTGCTTTTATTTTCCTTTTGTAAATGGATGTGCGAGGGGCTCAGCCCATGGCCCCCGAGAGAGCCACGAACTCGGTCTTTCAGGCTTCCTCCAGGCCCAGGTCTCCGTGGGCCTCAAACCTTGTGCCCCAGGGCCCCTCTCCAAATGGAGATTAGGAAAGACAATTTTGGAGCAGTATCCCCCCAGCCCAGGGCTGTGCAAACCCCTGGCCCTCCCCGTCAGCCGGTGACAGCCTGTAGCTGATCGCCTGTAGCTAGCTGGTTGGGATTTGAACCCGTGACCGAGGAGTGACAGGCCCTGCGTCCTGTTATCCTTTGATTCCGTGTCCCCGGCTATTCTTCTTTACACACTCAATTTCTTTAAGGATTTGTTGAAAGGCTTGAATGTGCATAAGGCTGTCCAGGATTATCCAGCACCACTGAATTGGCTTCTAACTCTTGACCCGTCTCTTCTGACACCTTTCCCCTCCCCCTCCTCCCCTCTCCCTTGCCTCTTGCTATCCTGGGAACCTACAGCAATGATTGTTCAGTTTTTCAACGGATGCATAAGCCAGAAACCACCGTGAAAACTGCAGGTGAAGTTTCAAAGTAACCCAATCCTAAACCTGCCGTGTCATCCTCATTATGAGCAAGGGCTTATGTTTCCCCAGAAGAGAGCTGGGCTTGAACAGAAGCGGTGTGGTTGGTTTAAAGAGGCAGGTGTTTGTGCGACGCCTCTCCGGCCTCGCCGTGCTTGTGCGACGCCTCTCCCGGCCCGACCCTGGCGTTTGGAGGGTGCTCTTTTGTGCTGGCCAGCAGCCGGAGGGAGGGGGAATGGAAAAGGGAGCGAGGTTTGAAACGGGCGCTTTGTCTGCCCCGCGCGTTCACAGTCTCCCGCCGGCGCGATGCAGCCTGCAGATGGGCTCTCGGGGAGCACCGGTCACTCTGGGCTCCGTCTGTGCGGAGCAGGCGTCGGAGCGAGGCGTCCTGCCGTTCCCCAACCCCGCAGCCTCGCCGGATCCCGACCGCTGCCAAGTGCCCGGAAGGCTTGGTCGGAAAAGCCTCCGATTTCAGTGCAAAACCTCTCCCAGGAGAAACTCGGAGCAATGCATGAGACCCTTCGCCCCCTCAGCTGTTGTCCAGCCTCGGGCTTTTGTGGCTCCGAAAGAGGGAGGCTTTGCTCACATCACCCCCACGTGCTGCACTAGACTGTCCCTTTAGCTCAAGGTAGGAGGACGAGGAGGCAGTCTGCACGAGGGCGTCCCGCTGGCCTGCCCTCGCCAGGGGCATCTGTAGGAGGGTTGGGTCTCAGCTCCCCGTCCCCAGCAAGACTGAAGCCCTGATGGGGCAGAGGTATGACGCTGTCTCTGCCTCGAGGATATTACGGCCTCAATGGACGAGGAAGAGGAAGGGCAGATGGGCACAAGCAGCCTGGAGAGAGTGTGTCAGAGCTGCTGAGTCCTTGCCCAGTGCCTTTGCTGTCCTTGGTCCCCTGGGTCCTGGTGACCCCTGCCTGGTGGGTGACGATAATCCCTAGAAAGCATCCTTGTCGGAGCCCGGCTGGGGCAGGGAGGGTTGGAAACCTGCCGCTGTCCCAGAAGGGCTGAGGGAGGGCGGCATGCCAAAGCCATCTTTCCTTTCCACCGGCAGGCAGTGCCCAGATCAGCGGGGGCCTGGTTTGCACACCCAGGCTTGGAAAGCAGGCCCAAAAAGGATGCATCAGGCTAAAGGGGAGATGGAGAGATCGTGTCCCCCTGCCTGACCCTCTCTTGCTCTTTGCTTTTCCACTGGGACCTATTTGCTCCTTTGGCTCCTAGCAGCAGGAAGGGCTGAGCTAGCATCCCTTGCTCTGTCTGCAGTGTTTCTGGCTGCCACCTCCATTTCCAGGTTGTAATTAAGCTGATGGGAGGCTTCCAAGATCAGCTCCGCTGACGCATGGATGCCAAGCTGCCATGTAGGCGGCGATCGCAGGTGTAGCCCCGACAGCACTCCTCACGGGGGTCGGAGGTGACCGCCGAAGCGGGCGCAGGCCCTGCGAGGGCCCTTGCTATGCTGCTGGGCATGTCCCGCAGACGAATGGCGTTTTCTCCCTCCGTGAACAGCAGGTGAGCCAGGACACCAAATGGAGCAGGGGAAAGCCACCCTGCCTCCCTGGCCCCCAGAGGAGCTTCCCTGTGTCATTGGCACTTTGTATGCATTGAGGAGCCTCCGTCGAGATCAGTGCCCACGTAACATCCAGTCCCGTAGCAGAACAGCCCAGGGTTTACTCAAACGGAGAGGCACGTGGCTTGGTTCCTGTGCCCGTGCCCCCAGTGAGAGGATTCAACAGCCACGAAGCCAGCAGCATAACTGAACAGATAACTCGGCTCTGCGTGTGCTTTCTAGTAAGAACTCCAGGAATGGCTTGGGCCAGAGATCTGTTTTATGTATGTCAAGCAGCATTTGCAAGATGACTGGTCTAGTTCCTGTTCAGGGGCGTAGTAAGGACAGTTATTCTTGCTATCGGAGCGCTAACGGACTTGAATGAACTGGTTTGTATGGATGCCTGCCCGCTGCCTTCCACTGGGTGGAAGGACAAGGGATCCAGGGGGTGATGGAGCCGGCTCTGCAGCCCCAGGCCGGCCAGTTGCATTGGCCACTTTGTCTTGTGCCCGGATTTGCACGGACCACTTTGTCCAAATCTGCCTGGGTTTGCTTGGGGCTGTCGTTGCCTGGTTTACGGATGCGTTTTAGGCAGGACACGACTTTCCATGCTGGCTGGGTAGAAGCAGAGCTCCCAGCTTGCAGGTGCATGATTTCTGCCGTGTCTCCCAGGTGAGGCAACGTTGAGAGAGCCAGCAGAGGGAGTGATGGAAACCATAACAAGGATGCCCAGATGCTGCTTTGACCGTGATTTACGTTCAGGGCACCCAGAGGGGTCCTCCATGGGAAAAGCTGGCTGAGGATTGAGAGCTGCATGTAGAAATGGCTGAGGACTGAGAGCTTTGATGCAGCCAGAGATGTCCCCTTCGCACAGCAGCAGGGCTCACCTGCGGTTGACATTGGAGACCTCCTCTCTTGCCAATGCAGAGCCTGGGAGACCTGCCGTAGGTCCAGCCCCCCATGGCACTGACTTGTCCCTGCCGTCCCTTGGAAATGGAGGACCCAATTCCTGCATCCTAGAGTTTTGATGCGTTTCTAGGGCAGGTGATAGTGCTGCTTTTATTACTTGTTGAGTACGTCTGGCTGTAGACTTTGAACCCAGGCGCTTGGTGTAGACAGGTCAATCATTAAGCTGCATAAGATGGTGACCGGGGACCTTTTTCTACCAGAGCACCTGGAGTGCAGGAGGGCACCTGCAATCCGTGGGGCTTCAGGGCACCTGGAAGCAGGCAGCTGAGGAGCAGGAGGGGCTGGCAGCTTGTGGCAGATGCCAGCTGCGGAGCAGAGTCCTGTCACCTGCAGACACCTGGGAGTGTTTGCTGGGAAACTCCCGGCCCCACTAATTAATTCAGAGGCAGGCCCTAATTAGAGATACGACCCTTCCTTTCTCTGCTTTCCCACGGTGCTTTCACCTTGGGGAAAACAAGCAGGGCAGTTTGTTTCCCGCAGATGAGGGTTAGGAAGAGGTTACTCCAGCGATGGTGTCAGAGATAAGCAGGTCCCTGGATGCCTGGCAGGGGGAGGCACCCGCCTTCCCCCACCGCCAGCTCTCCCTGCCCCTTGCCACGCTGAAGGCCCCTGGACGAGAGCGGAGGTACGTCCACGCCTGCAGCTTGCGCAGACCTTCCCGGCTTCGCTTTGTGCCAGCCAGTTGCAGGGGCCGCTCCCAGCATAGCCGCAGCAATCCAGAGCTCAGCGTGGCTGTGCTGCCCAGCTTTTGTATTTATTGAGTGATTGATTGATTTTTTTTTTTTTTTTTTTTTTTAATTTCCCAAGTCAAATCAGCCAAATCGGTTCCAAATCCACGCGAGTCATTCAGTCACCAGATGTGGCCCCAAGCATCCTCCACCCCTGTCTGGGACTTCAGATACTGCCAGATCCTTTGGCGGGCATCCTACGTGCAGGCCCAAGCCTAGAGACTTGGGGTCTGGATGCCCTCGGGGTTTGCTTGCTCTCGGCTGTGTGGCCGCAGGAGCAAGCTGGGGGGGAGTCTCCCATGGCCATAAAGTTGGCGTGTAGCTGAGATCCTCCCACTGGAAGTGAAAGTGGGAGGTAAGCTGTGCATTACCTTGGTCAAGGTGCTACCCCTTGCCACATCCATGGTTTTCCCCTGCCAGTAGGAAAACCACCTTGGTGGTCATGGTATTTCCCTGGCAGGCGCTGCCCAGCTGAGAAGCATGGTACGTAGCCAAGGGGTTAGCACGTGCTGAGCTCCCTGCTGCTGTGGCTGTGCTCCCCCCAAGCCCCCGAGCTGGCCTGGGGACGTCTCCACCAGCTGCAATGCAGACATACCAGCTTCTGCTGCCTTGCAGCCAGTGGGGCGCCCTGGATGAAACGAGGCTCGCTTGCTGCTTCCTTGACTGCCGGCTTGAGCTCGTGTCTGGGACGTGGAGCTCATGCCAAGGACGTCGATGCTTCCCATGCATCCAGCTCCCACAGCGAGAGTTTGCCATCTGAGCCCACTTCAGCCCAGGGGCCGAGTCCTGGAGACACTTAGCGGAGGCAGCAGTGCCCAGCTTGTCTCAGGACCAGGCGCTGAGCGAGGGGCAGGGACAGGGCACGGGGGTCTTCACCTGGCAACCAAAGGGAAGCATCTCGTGCTAGGAAGGCTGGTGGTTTGTTGGGTCTCTGCTGCAGTGATGCTGGCAGATGCAGGCTGGAGCGGGGGGGATTTAGCAAGCCCCTTGCTGATTGTACTGCACCCACCTGCCCGTCTACCCGCCAGCAGTGATGGGAAGGCGAGGGGTCCCACTGTGGAGGGTGCACATTGCTGGGGACTGCTGCTGGGCATTTCTCAGCAGCCTGCTCTGGGCTTCCTCTCCCACCAGCTCTGTTTTGGGGCCGGGGGCTGGGAGGCTGTGAGCAGAGGAGGGTGGTGGGTTGTCATCTGTCCCTGCAGTGGCAGATGGCAGCTTAGCACCAAAAGGAAAACAGCAAAACTCTGAATTAGCCGGGGAGGAAAGGTCACAGAAACATCTGCCTGAAGATGCTTTCAGTGGCTGCATTTCTATAGAGGCAGAGCGTGTGGGGGACAAAACCTGTTGCTGGCCGGGTGGGGGAAAGCCCAGCACAGTGGAAATATTGAAAAAGGGGAACAAAGGGAAAGGCGCTGTTTGTCGAACAACAGACACGGAAGAGACTTTGGCAGCCGGCCGCTCTGGGCCCCGGGGGCTGTGCTGGGCTCTCCCCTGTCTTGTGACTGACTCGCCGCCGTTCTCGCCGAAACCGGGCTGCGATGCTCCAGGGGCCGCGCTGACACCCGATGTAGGGAATTGCAAGTCATTTAGCTCCAGCGGAGTTGTGCCTGCTGTCCCCTGATGTGCCCCTATTGCAGCTGCTTTGTGTGCATCTGTTCTGCACACGGTTGGCACCCGTGTGCGTGTGTGCATACTTGTGTGTCACGGCACCCAAGCAGTTCCCCATCGGTGCACGAGTGATTCCACACAATTGTATGGGCAGTAGGTATAGGAGTGGCCTGCCGCAAGCTTTCAGTGTTGTTTGAGGTCTGCCCAAGCCTGGGGTAGATGCAGCCAGCGAGCACGGGCCAGGAGGGGCAGAGTATGATATGGGAGTGTGGAGACGGGAGTTTCTGACCCCGTAACCCTCTGAACAAGTCTCTTCCCCTTTCTGCATTAAGGGGGCAGTCGTGGTACCCTGCTCCCCAAAGCACGTGGAGATGCGCGGATGCGTTGCTGCATGGATGCCACCCCCTTCTCTGACGCGGAAAACTGTGTCTAGAAAATGTGGCAGAAGCGTGGCCTAAAGGAAGGGTAAGGGATGGACCTACTTGACCCTGCACCTTGTCGTGGGACTTGAACCCTCGGCCTCCTTGTGACCTTGCTGAATGCCAAGAGGAAACCAGAGCCAGGCGCTCAGCTATACCACGCCACCACCGCGTGCCCGCTGACGCCCACGGCGGACCCGGTGTAGCATCAGCATGTCTGTGTGGGCTGGGAGATGGCTGTCTTATCTGCGTTCCTTTAGGTCTTATCCTTGCTTCAGTCGGTCCCACATGATAGCATCAGTCTCATTGGGCGTGGATGGGTTTGAAGATAGCTCCTGAAATATGAAGGGGATTTTAGGGGCACCCTTATCACCCATCCCTCGCCCCCATGGGATGTCAGCCAGGCTTCTTCCTCCTTTTCCAAAGCCTCCCTGGGTCCGGGCTGCTACCAGAAGGGGCGGCTCTCAGGTTGCCCTTGCCTGGTGCACGCTTCAAGTTGAACTATTTGATGCCTCTTTGCGAGGTTAGTGAGTAAATGGAAATGTTTTGCAGCAGCTGGCTTGCTTGGATGGGTGGGGAGGGGAGAGCCTTGGTATTTTTAGGTGTTCCTGTTTGATTTGGGAACAGGACGCATCTCCGGTGATGTGTTGATGAGGTTCCCGGTGAAGCGCCGAGGTCCTAGAATTGGCGATGAACCTGCAGTCGTTCCAGCGAGGAGCCAGGGGCTGGGGAAGTGCTGGGCTGGCTCAGTCCTTTGCCCGTGATTTGTTTTCCAGTGCTTGAGAGCTAATGCGTAACCTGGACTCGCTTAGCTCCTACGAGGCTGAGGGTAGTGCCAGGACGAGCTCTGCGGAGAGCGGGGGCAGCAAAGGCAAGTCTCGAGCAGTGGGGCTGGAAGGGAGCTCCAGCGGTCACGTCTCATCCACCCCCTGCCTGAGGCAGGGTCGGCCCTGTGCAAACCCCCCGAACAACTACCTAAGACGACCCTCAACCCCGACACCGCACAGACCTAACACCCGAACCTGCCGCGGGGAACCACGCGGCCAGTGCTGCGCTTCGCTGAAATGTCAGTGTACGCTCGAGAGATCCCAGGTGGAGAGCCATGCCCTCTGCTCTGGAGGGAGGTGAAACCCCCTGACCACGGGGTACCGTTCCTTCCTGACCCCAGATATGGCATTGGTCAAGACCCTCGAGGCTGCGACCTCCAGCTTTGCTCCTAGCAGGAGAATTGGCACACCCCAGTCCCCAGCCTTAGCTCCACCCAATGCCCAGTGCCCTGGGGAGGATTAAAAACTCCCTGACAAGTATGGCAGAAACATGACAGGGAGAAGTATGGAAAACACCCGTGGTATTAAATAGGCTTAGCTACACCTACGTCATATCCCTGCCCAACGTCTGCTCGGACACCTCCAGTGACGGGGAGTCCACGGCTTCCCTAGGCATCTATTCCACTGCCTCGCTAGTCTCACGCTGAAGAAGTTTTTCCGAATATCCCGTCTAAACTTACTTTGCTGCAACTTGAAGCCACTGGTCTCCATCCTCCCCTCTGTGGCAAGAGTGAAAGGTGCTTTCCCTCCTCTTTGTGGCAGCCCTTCAAGTATTGAAGGCCGCTGTCGTGTCCCCTCTTAGGCACCCGGCTCCTTCAGCCTCTCCTTGTAATACTCGCCTTCCAAGCCCCTGATCATCTTTATTGCCTGCCTCTGGGCTCTCTGACTTCCCCATGTCTTTTTTAAAATGTGGAGCCCAGAACATCCAGGTAGGACCCCGGGTTGGCTCCAGTGCTTGGTTTTTGTCACAGGGCACGCCATGCTCCTCTCCCAGAGGTGCTGCGACACAGCAAGGGCAGGGCTGCCAGTACAGCCCAGGGAAGCGAACCGTGCCGCTGCCCATATACATGTGGTCTGATTTGTCTTTTGGCTTTGGAGCTGCAAGGTTGCACTTGAACCACGCCTTGAGTTTTCCTCTGGACGAGCAAGGACTAGAAACGGGACTCTCTGTAATGCGGGCTGAGATGCTCAGCTCCTCCCGGACTAGCAAGAGCTGGCGCTGGAGGGAAGGCACCAGGCTCTGGGTGAAATCCCGAGTACCCGGCCTATAGTTCCCATTCGCTGCAGCGTTCCTCCCTCCTGTTTTTAAGATCTGGCCCTGCAACTGCTTACACGCGTGAGCCGTGTCACTCGGTTGCACAGATTGGGGCTTGCAGCCCGCAGAAGCTGGTGGCTTTCGGTGACAAAGTGACTTGCTTGTCAGGGGCTGTGAAATACTGCTGCAGACTGCACTCGGGACCCTCTGCAAGTGTGTGAAAACCAGGCAGGGGGGTCAGAGTCGCTCCGGATTCCCAGCGAGCCGGAGAAAACGCTGCCCCCCCTTACTCTGTGGCTTGTGGAAGAAATCGGCTTAATTCGAGAGAGGTTTTATTGCCTGAACCTGAGACGTTTTCCCCTGGACGGCAGATGGGAATGGCATCAGCTTGCCTCCAGTCTTGAGAGAGAGACACACTGAGATTCTCTCTTTCTTCCCCTGAATTGGTTTTGATTGTTCAGATTCAGCAGTTGCAGGGAATTAGGCCATTATCCTGCAATTGGATCTGGGCAGATGGGTCTTTGCGTCTTGTGTGGAGCCCTGAATGGGTCTAAGTCGCTGTAACGTGAACCTGGGCCATTGCATTGATTTCAGCAGGAACAATGCCAGGCAGGTTTTGTTTGGTTGGGTTTTGCTAAAAACTGGCTTTACTGGTATTTTTTATCCCCTCTCTGTCTGTGCCTGGAAGTACCTGCTGCAAAAAGAAAGAATTCAAAGATGCTCCCACCACCAGGGCTTTCTTGTCCTGCCTCTTCCCTTGCATCCATTCCCTCTTTCAAAGCTGAGCTTCTCACACGGGCCAAGGAGGTAAATGCTTTACTGAAACAGGTGCTCGGTGCTGAATCACGGGCCAGAATGTCTCTGATTGCTGCAAACAAGCTTTAAAAAAAAAAACAAAAAAAAACCTGCGAGCAACATACAAGTTTCCACCAAACTTCCAAGGTGAAAACCCAAATCCAGCAACTCGAGCCCCACTGGGCAGCGTTTGCAAGTGCTAGAGGGCCCAAAAGTGAGTTTGACAATAAATGGGTTGTGACGGTGGCTTTATTGTTCTCTGTGTGGAAAAACGCTGAGGTAAAAACCAAGAGTGTGAAAACCCACGGGGTTTAAAACTTTCTGTAGTGTCAAACCTTCCCGCACTGCTAATGATCTACAGTATTGGTAGTAATCTAAGCCGAGACATGTCCTGGCTGAGAATGAACTGCGTAAGCTTTAGAGACCCTCGAGCATTTCCACGGTATTAGTTTCCGCAGAGGTTTAGGACCCACGGGGACCCTTCTGGTTTGACCTCCTGCCTGTCGCAGGCCCCTGGATTGCATCAGGTGGCTCCTGCATCAAGCCCTGAACTGCCGATGGAGCCAGAGCCGCTCCTTTAGCAGCACATCGAAACTTGAGCTGAGGTCTGCCGATGACAGGCGCTCTCGCGCCCCAAGGTACGCTAATTAACACCCCCGCTTTCAAAACCCTGTGACATTTCTGGCCTGAATTTGTTTGGCCCCGGCATCTTGAGATGCTGCTAACAAGAATCGAAACTGGAAATGGTCTGAAAGCTAATTGTGTGGGTGGGCTCTTCTCCCAGGGGTTTTCCTGTAAGCCTTATTTAAAAATCCTGACCCGGCCCCGCCACGCACGGTGCAGAATCCCAGTTGCAGAATTACCGGGCACCAGCAAGACCAAAATCCCTCCTGATGCAGTCACCCCCGGACCGAGCTGAGTGCCAAGGGGAGGGCGGCTGGCGGTAGCAGGAAGCTAGTTTCCAAGATGACTCTTAGGATGAATTGGTCGCTGCAATTCAGTCCATCCCGAGCTACAAAATCCTCCGCCCCCCCTTGCCAGCCCCATTGAGGCGCCGCGGGAGTCGTGCACATGAAGGCACCGCTAGGCGAGCCGGAGACTGTTTCACAGCCTCTTCCTAGCGACCGTCTATTTTCTTTTCTCCCCCCTTCCTCATTTTCCTCCCTCTCTCTCTTTCATACGCAGCGCATCGGGGTTTTTGTCTCTTCCTGGCCAGGCTGAATGCGGCCGAGGCTTCTCGACACTTGTTGCAAGCGACTGCGAGAGCTCGGAGGATTGTTTAAAAAAAGAAAAAGAAAGAGAGAAAAAAAAACGGGGGTGGCTGTGGTGGGGGGGAGGAAAAAATGGTGGTTTTTTAACAGATGACTGCACACGTTAGCAGCTTACACTCGGCGTGCCTCCGCCGGCCCTCTGGGATGGAGAGGAGGGGAGCGCGGCACAAAGGCCCCTCTCATCAGAACAGCAGGCTTCAGACCCAGCCTGTTTGAATTCCCCAGCGCAGGGATGCAGTGCAGCCACCCAGAAGTCCACTTCTCTCGCCGCTCCCCGAGCTGCGCCCCCCCGCCCACCCCAGGCAGCCCTGGCAGTTTATTGGCCGGCGGGGCACGCAGCAGCTGCCGTCCCCTCATTAAGATGCACACCTGCTCTGCACAGCCCTTTGTGTGTCCAGCAGATGCCCTGATTTATTATTATACACATTTTCTTTTTCATTTGGCCGGGATAATGCCATCTCATTAACTCAAAATGTCTCCGAATCCTGACAAATTCTCACACAAGCCCCAACAATGCCAGCAGAATTGGGTTAAAAAAGGAGGGGGGGACGGCGGGATGCAAGCTCTCGATGCGTTCCTGCCTCTCTCTGCCGTTCGAGTGGCTCCCGGGCCCCTGGGTTTTCAAGCGGCCCCGAGTCGCTGGAGGAATCGGCCGGTGTTTCTTAAACTCTTGGGCTGCTTCTGGTCTGACCGGGACTCTGGTGCTGTGTCGTGACAGGGCTTCGGGGAGCGGTCCTGTATTCGGGAGGGGAAGGTGGTTCAGCTCGGGGTGCTTCTAAGGGCCTGATCCTCCATCCTCTTGCAGATGGGAGGCTCCTGGCAGCTCGGAGCTGCTGAATGTGCCTGTTGGTGACAATTTAGCTTGTGCACAGTAGTGCCCAGAAATCCCACTCGTCCCTAAGGGAGCTTGTAAGTCAGGCAGGACACGACAGGGGAGCAAACCTGGCCAGGGAAGGGTGCTGGGGGGTGCCCAGGAACGGGGTGGAGGAAAGCAGAGGTGCCCGCCTGCCCCTTTGCCCAGCCAGTTCCCTGAGCTCTGGGCCCAGGTATGCGGGCAACAGCGACTGGCCACCCACCCTGTGAAATCAAACCCTTTCCCCAGGGCTTGTGTCTTTATGGTATGCCCTTGACTGTTGCCGAATAACCTGATGCAGGAAAGACCTTGGAGGTGGACGTGGACAGCAGGGGCCAGGCGCAGCCCTGGGGAATGCATGTGTCAAAGCCAGGTGGCCCCTGGCATCTGCAGGAACGAGCCAGCGGGAGGGCAGGGGCTGGCCCAGAGTCCTCCCTTTCTACCACCCCCTGCTTGCACCGGCAGCGCGGACTGTAGCCACCCCCTTGGCTCCTCGGAGAGACGGTTTCTCCCGGGGTATGCGTTAACCCGTGGCACCAAGGAGGTCTGGAGACTGCAGAGCCATACGCACTTTTGCTTAGGGCGCAATCTTGGCCCCATTCCTCGGCCCCGTATGGCATCCTGGGGGGGGTTGAGGGGCCTGCTTAGCATGAGGGACTAAGCTGCATGGCCCTTGTCTCCTCCTTGCTCCAGGGCCCCCCACCGTTCCCCCCCTCACCCCCTCCCTTCCCAGTGCTACGGCAGTAAATGCTCTCCATGAGCAGCACATTCCCCTTTCCCAGCACCTGGCTTGTTTTTTCAGCAGCCAGTTGGCTCAGACCTTTTGGCTTCTGGTAACAGATGGCTGAGCCAGTGGCCATTTCATGGGTCTTTTTCTTTTATTTTTAAAGGCCGTTGTGCAGAGATAAGGATCAGGCTTGTGTTTGGGAGGCAGGGCCCTCCCCTGGTTCAGAGAATAACTTTGGGAAGGGCTTATTTACAAGGAGGATCTGGACAGCTGTTTAGAAAGCCAGGGATGTCTGAGGAAGCATATCCCCACCACACCTGTTACCCAGAGATTTGTGTACTGGAGGGAGAGACAGGTCTGACTGGCTTCTGCTGGGCCACGGGATGCTGCGGAGGGTAGGATAATGGCTGGCCCCTTACAGAGCCAGAGCATTTCTGAGACGGGGGTTTTTGTAGCCCTCCTTGGCCCTGTTCCATCAAAACACCTGAGTGCATGCAGCGCTGGGATGCTAGGCTGGGTCCTGTTGTTGTAGCTGGCATTACTTAGGCAGGCACTGCCCCATGCACGGTCAGAGTGCTCAGTTTGCCAGAAAGCAACACAGCCCTGATGAAGCGGTCCCTTCCCATCCCCTTTCTAGCTGCAAGTGGCCACAGCCTTTGGACAACAGTGGGACTGGCCCTGAAAGCCTAGGTGGGCATTTTGAGAGCAGGCAGAGGCTGGGCATCTTCAGATCTGCCTCATAATTCAGGGAAGGGCAGGGGCTCAATGTGCCCCAAACAGGGCACTGTGAGCACTGTGCCAACCCTGCTGGGGTCTTACAGTTGCAGACTGGCTTGTTCAAAGCTTGTCAGCCCACTGGGTCACATCCACCCACGCCAGTGGCCAAGTGCTTATAGGACCCAGGGGTACATGTACACACCGATATCTACCCTTTCATGCACTGCAACTGCATGTCTGGGTCTGCACTGCACTGGGCTGGGTCTCAGGACTTTTAAAGACTTTTAAAACTTTGCAGTGCATGAAAGGGTAGATATCGTGGTGTGTACATGTACCCCTGGGTCCTATAGCACTTGGCCACTGGCGTGGGTGGATGTGACCTTGGGAAACTCCATGCCTCCATTCCCTCATCTGTAGCGTCCCTGAGCTCCTTTGAGATCTGCCAGTGAAAAGCACAGAGCCAGCGCAAGGTGCTGTCTCCCTGCAGCTGGCGGGTTAGCGCCTGCGCTTGAATCCCTGCCTCCTCTCTTAGGGTGAAATTCAGCCCCGTGCAGAGGAGCTGGCATGCAGCTCAGAGCAGGGCTTATGTAGCATGTTTTGCTGTCCCTGCATAGGGAGGGATCTTGCTTGGAGACGAGCACATCTCACACCTAGATATCAGCTGTGTCGGTGCCTGGCGGATCTGGCTCGCAGGCTGGCATTCCCAGCCAGTTTCCCCCTAAGAAACAGCCCCTGACATCTCGGATATTGATTGGGGGCAGGGCAAGGGGCTGGAGTTCATCCTTTCTTCCCCGTTCTCCCTGCTCGGGTGGTTTGGGAAGGGCAGTTCTCGCTGATCCCAGGCTTTTATCTACTTGGCTGCACTTTGGCGAGGCGGGGTGGAAGGCCGCCTTCCCCTCTTTGCAGTCCGGGTGATTTATGGCATGCTTGCACTCCGGAAAATGCTGGGGACAGGTGGCAACGACCAGAGTGGGGTCAGCACAGCGGGGCTGGGAAAGAGATTCCTGCGAAGCCAGAGGCCTTCTGGAGAGCTGGCAGCTCCGTAGGTTGCAGGCCCCAATTCTCCTTAATGCAGGGCACAAGGGACATCTGAGATGCCCAGAGAGGGATGTGATGGGGGAGAAAGGAACTGTGACCATGCATGCAGGGCTCACCCTGAGAGAAGGCAGCTGGGTGCTGCAGGCGAGGGCTGGAGCAGGAAGGGCAAACTCCTGTCCCAGGCGGGGCCCCAAAGCCTTGTCGCTAGATAGCAAGATGAGGGGTGGGAACCGCTAGACAGAGCTCACCATTTCCTCCTTCCGGTCTCCTGCATCACCAGCATGCGTTCAGTCCCCTCGAGGCTGCAGCTGGGCTTGTCTGGGTGTCTGGCTGCTGGAAAATAGCACCTTGTCCTTTGGAGCTGGTGCAGGCTGCGCCGTGCCCAAGCACTGCAGAGTGCTTCTGGGCATTCGCTCGCCCTGCAGATCCCTCATCCACTGCTACGGGCTGGAGATGCCCCTCTGGGGTCACGGGTCCAGCTGTGACTTCTCTTTTTGTGCCCTGGCAGTTACCAGGGAACGTGCCCAGGGCTGGGTGCTTCCAGCACCTGCCGACACAGCCCGGACCACCCTTGGCTCTTAGGGTATCTGGCCCGTCCAAGAGCTCCCCCATTGCCTTAGCCTCAGAGAATTTGGGGATGAGAAGTGTGCCCTTGCTGTCTCGGGGTCACGGGTGGCTCTGACTCCCTGTCCTTTGCTCTCCCCAGATGTAATGTTGCCCACGTGGGCGAGCGATGCCAGCTGCCCAACCCCTGCCTCAGCTCCCCCTGCAAGAACGCCGGGACCTGCCACCCCGTCGTGCGTGGCAGCACCGTGGACTACACCTGCACGTGCCGGCTGGGCTTCACTGACAGCCTGTGCCTGACACCCGAGGAGAACGCCTGTCTCAACAACCCCTGCCGCAACGGGGGCACCTGCGACCTTCTCACCCTCACCGAGTACAAGTGCCGCTGCCCGCCCGGATGGTCAGGTAGGGCCAGGAGTCAGCAGAGCCCCGGGGGGGCTGGGTTGGAGCCCAGCACAGAGCAGGGCAGCTTCAGTGCCAAGCCCCCCTCAACACAGAGACTGGGGGCCATGGGTTTGGCACAGCCCCCGTCTTGCTTGCTAAGAAGACCCTCCTTGCAGCCTGGAGGCTGCTACTTAATCAAGGGCAATGGGGCCTGGCAGAGAGATGCTGGGCGCTGCCCCTTGCATCTCACTGCCCGAAGGCACTGCTCGCAGACCTAAATCTGCTCCCTGCCGTGGAGCTGCAGGCTGTGGTACAGGCAACCAGGGCTGCAGCTGTTGTCGCGTGCCTTGCATGGATGTTGTAGGTCCTAGCTGGTGTGCAGGCTTGTCTGCCACGTGTGTGCAAGGTGCCCGGGCTGCCTGCTGCGGCTGGGGTGCTGCCTGAGCAGGGATGAACGAATGCGACGGGCCTCGATTGATGGTGGATTCTAGTGGGGATGCGGTGACAGGGCCCTGGAGTTGCAGCTGCCTGGGGTTCCTCGGTGCAAAAGGCCTCGAGAAGGGCCCTTCCCATGCCCGTCTTCTCTGCTCGCCCCCAGGTAAGACCTGCCAGCAGGCTGACCCCTGCGCCTCCAACCCCTGCGCCAATGGTGGGCAGTGCGTCCCCTTCGAGGCCCACTACATCTGCAAGTGCACGGCCGGCTTCCACGGGGCCAACTGCAAGCAGGACGTGAACGAGTGCAGCCTCTCGACTCCCGTCTGCAAGAACGGCGGCATCTGCACCAACGAGGTCGGGACCTACCAGTGCTCCTGTAAGCCTGCCTACACTGGCCAGAACTGTGAGCTCCTCTACGTGCCCTGCAACCCCTCGCCCTGCCAAAATGGTGGCACCTGCCGCCAGACCGGCGACACCACCTACGACTGCACCTGCCTCCCAGGTACGTGCCTGCTCGCTCAGATGAGCCTTGGGTCACCAGCTCCGGGCTGGGCTGTGCCCTGGCACTGACTCCTTGAGAGACCTCAGCGAGTCCCTGAGGGTCGGGCTCTGGTTTCACGAGCGTAGCTGAGAAGCTAAATCCTGAGAAGCTAAAACCAAGTGAGCAGAATTCATCCTTTTTTACTGGAGCCCAGCCCCACTGCAGTGCCACGAGGTCCCCTGGGGCCGGGGCAGGGGCTGAGCTGGCCCAGCCACGTCCCTGACCTCAGGGGGATCTTTTGTTTCTATCACCACGCCGCGCTGTGGTCAGAGTTTGTGGCTGGGGGAGAGCAGGTGTAGCCTGGCTCCGCCACGTGACACCTCTCCCCAGCTTCCTCCCCACATCAGTGCAGGGAGCCCCGAGAGACAGAGCAAGGCAGCACGGGAGTTTCCTGCCTGCCGACAGCCCGATGGCATCTCACTTCTCCCTCCGACCGGCCTCCTCCACCTGCCTCCGGCAGACCTGGCAAGAGGAAGCATCTGCCCCCTCCCTGGGAAAGGCAGTACCGGCTGCTGGAGGCGCCTGGGAAATCTTTGATGGGTGCAGGGGGAGGCCTGAGGGTTTGCAGCTTCCTGTTGTCACCAGCAAACCACCACGGCTAGTGAGGAGAGCAGTGAATAGGTTCTTGGGACCTCCTGCTTTTCAGCCCTGCCCCCTCTCCTGGCTCGCTTTGTGCCCTCAGTGTCCTCTTCTGTAAAATAGGGAGAAGGGTGGTACCGGGGCTGGATGCAAGGTCCGGCTGCAGGCCCAGGCACTCCAGAGGAAGGGGTAAGGCAGACGGCATTGGGGTCGTGGGCCCCGTGCCAGGTCTGCCTCTGCTCCGAAGCCGGAGGGCTGAGAGGTCTCCTGAAATGGCTGTTGCTGTTAGTGCCCTGGATAACCTTGATGTGCATAGCAGTGTGCAGTCCCAGCCAGAGTTTCCTGCTCTTTCTGTGCCTTGCCTGCCTCCCAGGCCTGGGCCAGAGCCCCTTTTCTTCACCCTTACAAGAAGCGCAGGGGGCTCCAGTAGCCGCATGCAGAGCGGTTGCTGCCCATATCTATGGGCAGCAGGAACACCCATGGGAAGCAGGCAGCTCCGTGGCGTCTGCCTGGCAGGGGTGAGTTGCCCCAGCAAGGGCCTGGGAGAGGGGAGAGGGATGGTGATGCAGGGACCCAAGTGGCATGTGCAGTGATTTGGGGGAATGGGTCCTCTTGGCCCCTGGCAGGACAGGACAGGAAGGCCCGGGCTCTGGGACCCGCAGCCACGGCCGCAAGGCACTGAACTGCTTTGCCAGGGGTCAGATATGACCACGGCTTATTGCTGACCGCTCTCTGGGGCCAGGTGCTGACCTCGGCACCTCCCACGGATGAGGCCCGGCTGAGACGTGTCTGGCACGGCAAGTGCGCACTGTCTTTCTGGCAGGGGCCTGTAGGATTGGAGGCCATTTCTCGTGTTAAGATACCACTTGATGTACCGGTATGCAGCGTGGCAGGGCGTCAAACAATGTCCCCTTTCAGCGTCGAGAGAGGCCTGTTGGCCTGGCTCTCAGGAGCCCCGAGCCCATCTCATCTGAGCTATCGAGCCAGCTCTGCCACATGTAACCTTGCATTTAAAGCAGCTGCCGCGCTCATAACTTATTCAGCTGGTTCAAAAGGAGTTAATCCCGGCATCGGGAATGCTGCAAGCTATTGCCATTCAGCTGCTTAAAAACGAGGAGCAAATCAACCTTATCTGCTTTGGACTGGTCCCAGCAACCATAAATAGTTGGTTATTGCTTTACATATGGGCCAGGCCGGGCGGTGGAGTGAGGAGAACAAGGCCGTCATTGATAGAGAGACGCGGGACGAGCCCGGGGCTGGGAGCCAGTGGGTCCCGAGTTCTAATCCTGCCTGTCACTCCCCCTCTCTCTGGCCTCAGTGTCCTTGCCCCGGGTCTGTGGGGTGTAAACCAGGGGTGATGGAGCTAATGTGCGTCTCTGGGCCTGTCAGGGACGCTGCGGAAGGGGTCTGGTGGGATAGGCAGTCCTTTGGAAAGCCTGCCCCTTGAAGAGTGCTTGCCTGGATGAAGCAGCAGCAAGGAAAGCAAAGCACGGCTGTCTGGGGGCTGTGGCTGGGGTCTTTGCTGGCACAATGAAATGAAGCCAAGTATTAGCACCAACACATGCAGGAGACTGGCCTCTCCCCTGAAGCTCGGACATCCCTATCCTGAGCTGTTCTCTTGCCTGTGCAGAGCGGCCTTTTGGATACACAGCGAGTCCCGGTTAGGTTGTGCAGCTGGTTGTGGGAGGTTTAAGCCAGTGGGCACCTAGTTAAAATACAGCGCCTGGCACAAGCCGCTGCTGACGCAGCACGCCGGTTTGGGGAAACCTGTTTGATTGCAAACCGGAGGCGGGATCTTCCTGCACCTGCGAAGTGCAGCTTCTGCCTGGCCCCCGCTCCCTGCAGCCCTGGCTGTGCTGCAGGCTGTTTACAGTCAACATAGGACGTAACCTCCTAAGAAGGACAAGCACCTGCTGAAAATGTTCGGGCACTGGGGGAAAGGTGACTGCCAGACAGGATCTGAGCATCCCAGGGAGCAGGGACCGTGCACATGGGTTCTGCCGCTGGATGAAGGGGGTGAAGAAGAGAAGAGCCTCGCCCGGGGCTGGAGTCAGGCAGGTGCACACCTCAGTTTAAGCATCTCAGGGATTGAGTCCTGTTTCATCAGCCCCCGCCAAACGGATAGGAGCTGGGCAGCTCTGCCAGGCAGGCCTGGCTCATAGAAGGGCTCACCCCATGGCCCCGATGGCTGCAGCTTGGCTAGTGACAGCGTGTGCGCCTCGCTGCAGCGAACCTGCTTCTCATCAGTAAGCCTGCAAAGGCAGCCGGGGCAAAGATGAAATGCAGCGGCTTTCTTCAAAGCCGGGGAGAGAAGCTCTGACGGGCTGCGCACGTTAATCAGTAACTGCCAGCGGCCGGCCTGCCCCGGGGCAGCTCGCTGGCACCTGCGCCGTGAGGTTTGCTTGTTCGTTATTGCACTAGATGAATCGTTAGCTGGGCGCTGTCTAGAGAGGCCGGTGCCTCTGGAGCACCGGGGCAGAGCAGGCCTGGCACTGACCCTCGCACCTGCTGCTTCCCCAAGCTGGGCTGAGCCGCAGCCGTCGGGTGGTGCTCGGCCCCGATGGCGTAATTAGGCTGAGGTCACGCGGGGTAGGCCTGATCTTGATGGGTCTCAAGCCATGGTAATGTCATTAGGTCTCCATTTGATGTACGGGCTGCTGGACAGTCCCGTGAGAAGCCGCGTGCCCCGGAGCGGAGCCAAGCAGCAGCTTATGGCAAAGTGTTTGTAGTGGAGTAGGGCGCTGTAGTGGATGGAGCCGACCCCAAACCCTACATCCCACCCGCTGCCCTTTGATCTGGGGCAACCAATGTGTATCTTAAGGCATGAGCGTGCAAATGGCCCCACGCACTCCTCGTGCAGCCGCAGATGGCGTGTAGCAGCCGGCACCGCTGCATCGCGAGGCCGGCTGGTTCAGATGCCTCCTTTCCTCCTCCAGGCTTCACCGGGCAGAACTGCGAGGAGAACATCGACGACTGCCCCGGGAACAACTGCAAGAATGGCGGTACCTGCGTAGACGGAGTCAATACCTACAACTGCCAGTGCCCTCCCGAGTGGACAGGTACCGCCGGGATACGAGAGCACGCGGGCCCGGGTGGGGGTAGGGGTAAGCACAGAGTCTGGGCAGCAGGAGACCGGCTCTGCTCCAGCTGAGACACACGGCAGTGTTTTCCTGAGCTGGAAAGGGAGCGAAATCCACCCAGCAATCCACCTACGGCAGATTTTGAGTCATCTCCTGCCTCCGGCCATGCTGCAGAGGGTGGCAAAAGTCCCCTTGCCTTGTCTCTGGGCAGGCTGCCCATGTCACGGGGGGGCAGGAAGCATCCTTCCTGACCCCAGTGGGGGAACGCCCAGCGTCTGCGCAGGAGCACGCGAGTGGGGTGCTCCGTGTTAATACGTCAGGCCTCACCGGTGCGCCGCCATCCCTGCCCCGCAGGCCAGTACTGCACCGAGGACGTGGACGAGTGCCAGCTGATGCCGAATGCCTGCCAGAACGGGGGCACCTGCCACAACAACCACGGCGGCTACAACTGCGTCTGCGTCAACGGCTGGACTGGCGAGGACTGCAGCGAGAACATCGATGACTGCGCCATGGCCGCTTGCTTCCAGGGTGCCACGTGTCATGACCGCGTGGCCTCCTTCTACTGCGAGTGCCCGCACGGCCGCACAGGTGAGGGCCGGCTCGGGCGGCTGACCGCTGCTCTGTAATCCTGAGCTCTGGGATAGGTCTGCTGGAGGCAGGGGGGTTCCCTCAGGGAAGAATTTGACCCTCTGTCTGCAGCCAGAAAGATCAGGCGGGTCCTGGGACACCTGGGTTTCCCCTCCCACCCTTTATCCATCCCCTTGTATTTAAACTGTAGCTGTTTGGGGAGGGATATGTCCCATGCCATGCACAGCGGGGCCGGGGTGCTGAGCCGGCCTCTGGGCACTGCCACAGTGCTTGCACCCGAGCCGGTCCTGAGACGCTGACGTGCGGTACTCCGCAGGCTTGTTGTGCCATCTGGACGATGCCTGTATCAGCAACCCCTGCAATGAGGGCTCCAACTGCGACACCAACCCTGTCAACGGCAAAGCCATCTGCACCTGCCCCTCCGGCTACATGGGTCCGGCCTGCAACCAGGACGTGGATGAGTGCTCCCTGGGTATGTGCATGGGCTGCTGGGCAGCTGAGACTGGCAGCGGGGTGGGGAGGGCATCACGCAGTGCAGCTGGAGATCCTAGACCTCACAGTTGCAAGTGTCCTAGATGCTTTTATCCAAGGTGTTTCTCATCGGTAGGAGCCAACCCCTGTGAGCACGCTGGGAAATGCATCAACACGCAGGGCTCCTTCCAGTGCCAGTGTCTCCAGGGGTACTCGGGCCCCCGCTGCGAGATCGATGTCAACGAGTGCCTCTCCAACCCCTGCCAGAACGATGCCACCTGCCTGGATCAGATCGGCGAGTTCCAGTGCATCTGCATGCCAGGTGGGCACCCGGGCCAGCCTTGCTCTCTCCCCTAAGCCAAGACCTGCCGTTGCCTCTGGAGCTTTGGTCTGGGCACCTCGTGCATTCAGGTTCAGGTGTGGAGTCGGGGCTGTGGCTTAGCGGCGAGGATGACCTGGCAATCCACATGTTTTCAAACTCGCCATCAGTGGTGTGATGGGGTCTAGGGACCGTGGCTAGTTGAGGCTTTCACAGCAGCCGTCCTGGCTGGGTGCTGGTCCCCCCTCCAGCTGGGGGTTGCATAGCTAAACCTGAGAACCAGCTTTGAAGGCCAGCCCTGCCCCAACCCAGGTGAGCTGGTTGGGCCCTGAGGGTCTGATCCAAAGGCTGTTGGCAGGTGAGGGACCTCAGCCGGCCTGTCCTGCCGCTGGTTTGTTGACTGATGAAACTCAGAAGCAGCCTGCCCTCCGGCACTGGTTTTGCATTCAGCAAAGAAACCTTGCATGGAGATGCCATGGGCCTGGGAGCACGGCAGAGACAGGGGAACTGGGAAGGGCTGGGGTGTGCAGCCGGCAGGGATCAGACCAGGAAACCCTTTAGTCCAGGGCCAGCGGGAAAATGGCCAAAGCCAGCTGCTTCCAGGGAGGGAGCTGGCAGCCCCAGCACTGGCCCATAGAGAAGGCTGCTTCCTCACCCCATCAGCCTTCCCCTCGCCCAGCGGGCACTCTGACCCTGCTGTGCCTAGGGGAGCAGTGGGTGCGTACCCCACAGCAGAGCGGGCTGCTCTCCCTCCGCCCAGCCCGTCAGCACCGCGAGCCCACCCCGTGCCTGGCGCAGCAGACCGTCTCCCCTCCACCCCCGGGCTGCGGCCCTGCAGGCGCTGAGAGGGGCCGTGGGTCTGTCGCTCGCAGGTTACGAGGGCGTCTACTGCGAGATCAACACGGACGAGTGCGCCGGCAGCCCCTGCATGCACAACGGGAACTGCGTCGACAAGATCAACGAGTTCCACTGCGAGTGCCCCACAGGTACGGGGCATCGATCGCTGCGCTGCCGGCAGCAGCCTTTGTAGTGGGAGCAAAGCTGGAAGTAATCCCCTGCCGGAGGCAGCGCCGGGCGGACGGATCCAGGCGCCGCGGGGCAGGGCAGGGCAGCT
>NW_017728925.1:15527424-15590960 GCF_001723895.1 Crocodylus porosus
GGGATCTCCTTTCATCAAAGCCTCCAGCTTTGGCGGTGTCAGCCCGCTCGCTTAAACGCGGTGGGGGCCAAAGGAGCACCCGTAGGGGTGTCTGCCTCTCCTGCCCTGCGCTCAGGAAGTGTTATGGGGGGAGAAGAAGCACCACCTAGAAATCCTGCCCCCATCCTCCGGATGGCTCATTCTGGGGAGAATTCAGTAGATTTCGGGGCTCCCTCAAAGGCAGGGAGCAAAGGACATAGAGGAGTCACATATGTCCTTTGCTCCCTGCCTTGCAGGGAACCCCTAAATCTCCCAAATGTGGATGTGGGTGATCTAACGAACGTGGATGATCTACTGAATGTGGATCTATTGAGTGTGGATGCGTGTGGGTGGACTTGCAACCATTATACTGCGTGTCATAGCCCCCATGCTACGAGGCGGATCTTTAGAGGCAGGTGGGCCCTGATGTGGGCATGGCCGTGCCCGTGAGTTGTGAGGGCTATCAGCCTGCCTCCGTCCTAGTGAAGAAGCCAGGCCTTCTGCATGGCAGATCCAGCTGAAAGAAGGGGCACGGGGGCTCTCTGCCGGCAGCCCCCAGCCGAGCACCCTTCCTCTCACTCCTGCCACCAGCGCAGGGCTGTGGGGATGGGAAAGGGAATCGCGGTCCGGCCATTTGAGGCCCTTCCAGCTCTCAATGAGGGAGAAGGAGAGCGCGTGAGGATTAATACCCCCTCCCCAACTTTGCACTTGAAAAGGCCCCATTTGGGAGCGGGGGTGGGGCGCTGAGCCTGCAGCGGGTTTGAATGAGGTGTCAAAGTCACGGGGGAGAGCGGAGAATGGGGAGCCGGCTAATCTGTGAAAGGAGGTTTTGAAGTTCAGAGGCTTTGCTCCTCTAGAGATGTAAATAAGATGTTCTCAATGCTGGGTCACAGCCCCCCATTCACCGCCCCGCACGGCGTCTCTATGGGAACCCGCAGCCCGGGGTGGAAAATGTGGGATTGCAGCCCCGGCTCCGGGCTTGAGAGAGACTTTGATCGTCAGGGAAGTCGAGAGGCGTCCCCCAGAAGTGCCCGTGGAGCCGGACTCGCACGCTCCCACCACCCCCTGCACCTCGGGAGCCCTCGTCCGTGCCTGGGCCGGGTCCTCGGGAGCTTCGCCTCTGAGATGGGCTGATGCCGAGGCTGGAGGAGCCCTGTGTCCATCCGGGCTGTCTGACCCGCACCTCGTGCGGGCTTTGGCCTCTCTGTATCCCACCCAGCCCATCAGCACGGTGCGAATGACCCCTCTCTCTCGTCTTGTCCTCCCCCAGGCTTCAACGGGCACCTGTGCCAGTACGACATCGATGAGTGCGCCAGCACGCCCTGCAGAAACGGGGCCAAGTGCGTGGACGGGCCCAACGCCTACACCTGCGAGTGCACCGAAGGTGAGAGGCGGCCGCGGTGGCGAGGGCCTGGCGGTGTTGCCCATGGGAAGGAGGCTGGGAAGAGACTCCTTCCTGGCCCTGTGATTCTTGGAAAGACCCTGGACCCATCGCCCATTGCCTCAAATCCCATGGGACCGGTCCAGTTCGCTGTGGGGAATTCTGCCCCCGCGTTTCACAGCCCCAAGCCCAGCCCCTGATGGGTGCAAAGGGCTTTGACACGCTTGGTCCAAGGGTCTAGCAGCCCTGGGACGGACTTGGCTTTCTCTCCAGCCTCGCAGCAGCTCACGTTCAGGCGGTCAGCTCAGTGTGGCCCAGACTGCTCTGGCCCCCTGTGCCTGTGCAGGGCCTGGCGCTGTGGGGCACCGCTCCCACCACGGCCCTGGTGATGCAGCCAGAGTCCGGCCCATCCATCCAAAAGCCGTCGCTCGGGGCCCCTGCTCTCCCGCTCGCTGACGCCCCCGCCTCCGGGTGCGACAGGAGCCGGGACATAAAGCAGCTGCTGTGCTGGAAGCAAGGCGCGGGCACCGCGGGCCCGACGAGTGAGCCCGGAGGAGCGGCTGGACAAAATGATGACAGGCGCCCCAGTGGCGCACACTGGCTCTTTTGTGGAGCAGCTCCCGCCAGAAACCTTCCAGCTGAATGGCCTCTAATTAGTGTCCTGTGAATGCCAAGCCCCGATGAAAAGCTGCTATGTGGGTTTCATGGAGGGTCGTCAAAGCTGTACTTTGTGCTCCGCTCCCCACCCCCGGGGCTCCTGGGAGCGGAGCAGGGGCGCGCTATTCTCCCGGGATGCACGCGGCCCCCTCCTCCCCGTCGGATCCCGTGACGAGTGCCGCTGGGAGGCAGGCTGGCGGGTGCAGGGGCCGGCTCCCGCACGGAGCGAGCTTAATGCCCGTCATTGTGCCTTGCCGGGACAAAGCACAGCCGTCCTGGCTCTGAAAGCGGCTTCGGTTGGAGCGCCAGGGAGCGGCTTTTGTTCTCCGCACGCTGGCTGCGTTCTCCCGCCAGGCCCCATTGACTCCTCCGGGCTCGCGCTCCAGCTGACGCTGGGGGAGCCTGGCCGGGGAGAGCGGGGCGCTCGCAAGGATGGACGGGAGCTCTCCGCGCTGCTTTCTCTCGCTGCGAGTGCTGCCCCGGGCCCCCGCCTGCAAGGTCACCGGGGCCTTCCACTCAGGATGAGATGTCCCCAAACTTGTACGGGGGATGAGGTCACTGCCCTCCTCTCCAAGGCTGCCACAAAGATGAGTGCCCTAAAGGATGTGAGGTGCCCGGAGGGGGCAGATTGAGGGGCAGAGTGCACAGAGGAGCAAACGGCTTCCTCAGCCCAGCTCCCGTCCCAGCTATGTCCAGGGGCAGCTGGCAAGGATGCCCCCTCCCCAGCCAGCTCCCCGCAGACCCGTCTGATCGACTGTGTGCGCAGAGCCTGTTCCACGTACGCAGGCTCAGCTCGCAGAGGGGTGGCACTGAGGCAGCTTGGGAAGTTGGGTAGATGGAAGAAAAGTCTCCTCATCTCCTACCCTCTACCACGCCATGCCAGGGCCTCGGGAGAGGGGCCACAGGCATTTACGAGCCTGCTGGGGAGGGATCCCCTAGCTCCCCACAACGGGGAGCAGCGCGTGCTAAACCCCAGTTGCTCTCCCCACCAGGATTCACTGGCACCCACTGCGAAGTCGACATCGATGAGTGCAACCCCGACCCCTGCCACTACGGGACCTGCCGGGATGGCATCGCTGCCTTCACCTGCCTCTGCCAGCCAGGCTACACGGGCCATCGCTGTGACGTGAACATCAACGAGTGTCTGAGCCAGCCCTGCAAGAACGGGGGCACCTGCCAGGACCGGAACAACGCCTACAACTGCCTGTGCCTCAAAGGCACCACGGGTGAGGGGATCACCCATGGGAGACCCTGCACTGGCGGTGAACGGGGGCTGGCAGGGCCCTGACTGCCTGGCTGTGGGAAGGGGTCTGGCAGAGGCTGGAAACAGCCTGGGGGTTTCCTTCGGAGATGGCTAGCTTTCCTTGCCCCGTGACGATCTCTTTCAGCACCAGGGTCTCACCTGGGTGTATTGAAAATGGGGGAGGCAGAGAAATTGGGCAAGCAAGCACAGCATACCCAGCTTATCATGAGCCCGGCAGCCTCATAAACTTCCAGTGCCATTTCCTCCTTCAGGCCCCAACTGCGAAATCAACCTGGACGACTGTGCCAGCAACCCCTGCGACTACGGCAAGTGCATAGACAAGATTAACAGCTACGAGTGCACCTGCAAGCCTGGCTACACAGGTGAGGCCTGGCTAAGGCCACTGCGGGGGGGGCACATAAACAGTGCCAGTGCCAGCTCAGACAGGCTAGCAGCTAGTGGGTCTGGGTCGTATCCGGCCTCTTTGCTGACGACGCACAGCCAGGCGGGGATGGGGGAAGACAGGACAAAATTATTAGTATTTCTCTTATGGCTGGGCCTAGCCTCCATAAGGGTCCTGGCCCCGCTGCCCTCAGTGTCACGCATGCACATGTAGTAGAGGGAGAATCGCTGTCCCTGAGAGCATCCTGCGGGCAGGAGATCAGTATTAACAGGGAAACATTTTGGAGACTTTCAAGTGTTGAGCCTTGTTCCCCAAGAGAAGCAGGTGCCTGGTGCTGGAGAGAGACTTTCCCAAAGGGCGCCTGGTTCCAGATGCCTTGTTTTCCATGGACCCGATGAGGATGAAGGGGGTGGGCTTCCCAGGGGCAGGTGCTCGGCACCACCAGTGCCTTGCATGTCAGGCACCACATGCACGGGAAGCTCTCGAGAAGGAGCGTGGTGTAGCGTTCTGCCTCGCTAATCTCTGCAGCTTTCACATTTGGCCTCGGAGGCCAGGACTCCTGGTTGCTCCAGTGGGGGACTTGGAAAGAGGGAACCGTGTGCTGTTGATGGGGCTCCAGCTCCATTGGTCCCATGGGTATCAGGTTGCAGCCTCCTCGCACTGATTTGTTTGATCGCCCCTGGAAAATGCGTGCGCCCTTTGATATGAGCAGACCCCGGCTGGCTCCCTGCTCACCTGCGGCATTGCAGAGCCCCTTTGTCCTGCTGCCTGCCCAAGGGTTTGAATAGGGCCTTTTCATCAAGCCGCGGCAGGTAGAGTTACAGGCTGAGATGGCTCCCCTTCATTTCTGCTTCCTGCAGCCAGGGGAGCTTGCAAGATGGCTCCTCTCCCTGCAGGTGAATGCGAGTAAGTGAAGAGGATGATCGTTGCCTTGCAGGTGCACACAGTGTGCCGGGGAGACTCGGCCCGCTCCATCAAACGCTCTTCCAGGCAGGCGCAGTTTCTGTTGCAGCCAGGGGGGTTCTGCTTGCGTACCCTATGCCCCCAACATGACAGTGCTCCCAGGATGCCATCGTGGCTCGAGAAGGTGATGCTTTACTAAACTTACTCTTTCCAGGGCGAATGTGCAACATCAACATTGATGAGTGCGCAAGCAACCCTTGCCACAATGGCGGTACCTGTAAGGACAGCATCAATGGCTTCACCTGCATCTGCCCCGAAGGGTACCATGACCCCAAGTGCCTGTCGGAAGTGAACGAGTGTAACAGCAACCCCTGCATCCATGGGAAATGCAATGATGGACTTAACGGGTATGTCTGCAAAGGGCCCTTGGAGTTCTTTACTGAAGATGTTTGAATGTTAATCACCCATTCGGGTGAGGGACCGATGGCTCCCCGGAGGGTTTGAGCAGTGATTCTCAGCTAGGGTGCCGCAGAATCCTTCTAAGGGTGGCATACTGCTGGGTGTGCAAACACCTACACACGATTCACAAGACAAACCCAGGGATTTCAAACAGGATTGTATCGTGTCAGAAATGTTCTGATCTGCTGTGATCTTTGCAACAGAAGAATTGCTCTCGTGTTTTCCCTAGTTCAGAAACTAGTGAGAGCTAAGGGCTGGCATTTTCTGAGGAGGGCCTTGAGTCTGTTGAGCTTGAGAACCACTGGGTAAGAGGAAGGACAAGCTGGTGCTGACTTGTCTTTGCTCACATAGCTCTGCTAGTGCCTCAGGAAATCCCTGAATCACATGGTTGTTTAATTTTTCAGGCCCCAGCTTAGCTCTGGCAACACACCCAAGTCTTGATGTGAAGCTACCCCCAGGCCTTGGCTTCCACATCTGACTTGGTGACCAGATCCCCTTTCTGATGCAAGAGCTAACTGCTGTTGAAGTCCCTGGCTTGTCCTGAGCAAAGGCTGCCAAGCAGTCCCACAGCCACCATGGTTTGGGTAAACTGGGCATAGGCACTTCCGTTTGCATCCTTAAACCCAGTTCCAGCTGGGGTTTTGGGATAGGAAAGGCTGTTGCACCTTGCACCTTTCTTGCACCAATAAAATGTGCCCGAGCAGTGATTGGTTGCTCTGGTTAATACTAGTCTGTTAATTGATGCAGTTTTATTAACAGGCTCCTTTCTTCCGGAGCTCCAGTTCTCTAGCTGCCAAATCATCTAGTGCTAGCAAAAAGCTGTGGAGTCTGGTTACATGTGCCTTAATTTAATTGCTAATTAAAGAAAGACAAAGGAAGGCTGAGCCAGGTGTGGGAGGAAGCTGAGAGCTGGCTGCGGTGCTTTACACCTTGATTTCTTCCCAAAGCTACAGGTGCGATTGCGACCCGGGCTGGAGCGGGACCAACTGTGACATTAACAACAACGAGTGTGAATCCAATCCCTGCATGAATGGAGGCACCTGCAAGGACATGACCAGCGGCTACATCTGTACCTGCCGGGAGGGCTTCAGCGGTAAGGGCTAAACTGGGGGAAAGCCGCAGCGCTCGATGCCCGCGGCACAGGGCGTGGGTGAGCGCTGTGGCTGAACGTTTCCATGCCTGGGTTTGTGGAACAGCAGCTGCAGGAGGGGCGATGGCACGTGGGTCACTGGCGCATGGGTCATAAGGTGGGATCTCACCTGGGACTTTCAGTGCTAAAAGGAGTCTGCGCGGCCTGAGCCGAAGGGACCGCTGGCAGCAGCAGTAGGCGTTTTGCCTCTTATGCGAAGCGAGCGCTTCCCAGGAGGCTGTGAGGGGGTCTGACCTTTCTGCGCGTCACGGCCACCACCCACGCAGCTCCGTAGCTCCCCATCGTGCCACCCCCTTCCGCAGAGGGAGCGTCCGTCCAGGGGTCTGCTCATGCACTCACGCCTGCTTGGTTTTTGCAACGCAGGGCCCAACTGCCAGACCAACATCAACGAGTGTGCCTCCAACCCCTGCCTCAACCAGGGCACCTGCATCGATGACGTTGCCGGCTACACCTGCAACTGCCTGCTGCCGTACTCAGGTAAGGCTGCTGCCTCCTCGCTGCGTTTTCTTTGCAGTCCGTAAACTAACAGCCACTAAGTGCCCTTGAAATTTCTCCCATGACCAGCACACAGAGGGTTGGGTCCTCTCCTGGCATAAATCAGTGAGGCTACGCCAGCTTTCCTGGAGCTCACGGGCACTGAGGGTACCAGCAAAGCACCGAGGCATCCCCTGGCTGGTGTGACCGGGACTCCCTGCAGAGTGCCCGGTCCCATCCCTTGTTGGCTTGGCCCAGTCCAGCCTTAGACAAGGAAACTCGAAGGAGCTCTCGGAAGCAGGAGGATGGGCTGCGTGGCTCCGTCCCCTTTTGGGCAAGGTGCCTGAACCAAGGGAGAAGTCAAGTCATTGGCCAGCAGCCGCCCGCCGCCCATTCAGCTCCTGGTCTGGCGCAGCGTTGTTTCAGAAAACGCGCCGTGGCCCATCTGGGTCCCGTCCCGACCCCTTTGCGGGGCCTGTTTGCGAGCAGCTCTGTTTACTCGCCGATGCTCCTTCTGGAAAAACAGACATCAGCTCTCCGGGATAATGGCCAGCCGATTCCTGCGGGGGGGTGGAGGGGGCAGGAATTTCTGCTGACCTGATTCCTGTTTGCCCGTTTCCTTCCCCTCGCGCAAAATGGCAACATGTGCACAATTGTAGGAAGCCATGACCGGTTTCCTGCCTTCGCCAGTCCCCATAGAGACGAATGGGGGAGGCGAGGAGGGGAAGGCTCTGGGAAATAGCAGGGGCCAACTGAGAAGATAATGGCTGACAGGGGAGATAAGGTTTTGAAGGGACCCTTGGCTGCTGTGTAAACAGGAAACGCGACCCGTGGGGGGGGAGGAAGACGCCCCCCACATGGCACTTTCTTGTCCCAGCCAGCTTTGCTTGGGATGCGCCGCAGGGTGCTAATATAGAGAAGCTGGGATGGGGGGGCTCAGGACGTCCAAGACCCTCCCAGGCCCCCCCATACACACAGACACTCACATGGGGGGGGCCTTGCAGAAATAGCCCCGTGCCACACTCCGTCCCAGCACCTCACTGCTGGAAGGTCTCCAAGCGGCAGGTCGCTGCGCTATACAAAGGCTCATCGGGCTCTCGAAGAGCTGTGGGGATCCTGACGTGACTCGGGAGGGCGGTGGAGGAAGCCCAGGCTGCTTTGTGCTAGCTGAGCGCTGGAAGGAGCCCAGGAGTTCTTGGGGAGCATTAGATGTCCCAGGCCCGGGACAGCAAGCCTCACCCGTGCATGCATCCCTTTCTCTCTTCTCAGGGGCAACGTGTGAGGATGTGCTGGCCCCCTGTGCCAACAGCCCCTGCAAGAACGGGGGCGAGTGCCGAGAGTCGGAAGATTACGAGAGCTTCTCCTGCGTGTGCCCCTCGGGCTGGCAAGGTACGGCCTCTGCCCCTGTCGTGGGGCAAGTGTCGGGAGGGGGCAGGTGCCTCTTGGCTGGGCAGCTCTTTTGGGCTTAACCCCTGCCCTAGTGCTGTTGCCTGCAGCTCGGAGAACATAAGAACAAGGCTGGGAGTAGGTCTGGTTGTTAGATTAGGGACCTGGGAGTGTGTTCCTCCGCCCTGCCATTTATTGTGTGACCTCCTGACTCGGCCGCTCTGCGCTCCAGCCTGCGCCTTTCCCGCGGCGGTAATAAGGGGTGTCTTGATGCTTGACCATGCGTGCGCCAGGGCCTCACCTGGCCTCAAGCAGCCTCGTCCCGTGGACTATGTCAGCAGAAGCTGCGGCCCAGTTTGCCAAGGGGTTTGGCCCCCGGGATGGGAAAAATGCAGAAAAATCACAACAGGGCTGAGACGGTCGTGAAGTTTTAGGGCCGTTCCAGAGAAGCGAGTCAGAGCACTTGGCAGCTGCGCCCGTGGGAACAGCCGTCAGCTCGTGGTTGTGTGCTGCGTCCTTCAAGGACACGTTCAGTGCCGGCGGAAACGGGGGTTGCAGCACTAAGGAGCCCCCACCCCCGTCTGTGCCACAGGCCAAACGTGCGAGATCGACATCAACGAGTGTGTGAAGAGCCCCTGCCGCAATGGCGCCACGTGCCAGAACACCAACGGGAGCTACCGCTGCCTCTGCAAGGCAGGCTACAGCGGCCGCAACTGCGACACCGACATCGATGACTGCAAGCCCAGTAAGAGCCGGGCCGGGCGCTGTTCCCCACGGCCGCGGAGGTCCTCCCCGGCGGCTGGCATGGGCTGCGCCCGGCAGCCGCTGCAATGCAGAGCGGTGGCAGGGATGGATCTGGGGGGGCTTCAGAGCGGTTCGGCTGGTCCTGCGTGGATCGGACAGGAAGGATTTAGGAGGAGGGAGCAGGTGGGGCCGTTGCAATGTGCAGATGCAAGGCAGGGGTGCGGTGCAGAGCAGAGAGGGGAGATGTGCTTCACGGGGATCTCTTTGAGCCTACGTGACAGCAGCTCCTCCCGGGGGCAGCTGAGGTGGGAAATAGCATGGACATCATGGTATCTAGATGTCCTTGCAGGAGCTGTAGCCCGTGTCCAGCGCCCCGGGCTCGGTTCGCTCTGCTCTGCACCGTGGGGCATCCCACGAGGCCGGCCCTGAGAAGGGTGCATGTCAGCAGAAGGTCTCTGCCTCCCCTGCGGCTCCGGGGCTGGGCTCCGCTGACCGCCGGGGGACGGGTTTCCCTTTCAGACCCCTGCCACAACGGCGGCTCCTGTTCCGACGGCATCGACGCCTTCTTCTGCGAGTGCCTGGCGGGCTTCCGGGGGCCCAAGTGCGAGGAGGACATCAACGAGTGCGCCAGCAACCCCTGCCGCAACGGCGCCAACTGCACCGACTGCGTCAACAGCTACACCTGCACCTGCCCCTCCGGCTTCAGCGGGATCCACTGTGAGAACAACACGCCCGACTGCACCGAGAGGTAATGGCCTGGGGGGGGACTGGACCCCCCGCTGCCTCCAAGGGGCAGCAAGCAGACATACCCAGGGGGCATGTATGTGGGGCGGGGGGTGGGAAAGACCCTCATGAGGACAGGAGACCAGGGGAGGGAAGTCTCTCCGAGTTGTTTAGTGGCCGCATCCCTGCAGAGGTGCATCTGGGCCATTCGGATGGATCTCCTGATATTGGGAGCTGGAGGTCTTGGACCAGCATGGGTGGAAAAGCCGCTGGTGATTTCAGTCGCAAAGCTCCCTCCGCCTTCAGTGGGATCTGGGCCTGGCCCAAGGGACCGGGCTGCCGTGTAAATAGCTTAGCACAGAACGTGGCTCTTCAGAGGGGATCTAGTCAACTGGGGGGTCTTGCAGAACAGGAGCATCAGATACATAGCAGCCCCATGCCCTGCTCTGGCACTAGCGGCTGTGCCCAGAGGGGGACAGCTCAGGAAGGCGGCTGAAGCGGAGGGCTCCTGGGTCCTGGTGCAGCTGTGGGGCTTGTCCCATGGGCTGTCTGGGCCCTCCACTTCCCCGTGGCCCGGCGGGGTCTCACAAGAGAACCAGTTTCTGTGCATCAAGGGGCCTGGGGAGCTGGGACGCCAAGCCAGCAGGAGCAGCGGTTTATATCGAAGCCGTGTTTGCTTTCCCCCCAGCTCCTGTTTCAACGGGGGGACCTGTGTGGACGGCATCAACACCTTCACCTGCGTGTGCCCGTCCGGCTTCACAGGCAGCTACTGCGAGCATGACATCAATGAGTGCGACTCCAGGCCCTGCCTGAACGGGGGCACCTGCCAGGACAGCTACGGGACCTACAAGTGCACCTGCCCGCAGGGCTACACCGGTCTCAACTGCCAGGTATGGAGCAGATGGCCTGTTAGCTCCGCGGGACCGGACCTGCATCCTGCCAGACCGTTTCTACTAGCTAAGGATTTGTCCCTGTCCTGGGTTGCTGCAGCCCTACTCATTCCACCTCTGGGGCTCCTTCTCTTCCAGAACCTGGTGCGCTGGTGCGACTCTTCGCCCTGCAAGAACGGGGGCAAGTGCTGGCAGACCAACAACCTGTACCGCTGCGAGTGCAACAGTGGCTGGACAGGCCTCTACTGCGATGTCCCCAGTGTCTCCTGCGAAGTGGCTGCCAAGCAGCAAGGTAACACCTGGCTATACTGATTGGTTTGAAGCAAGAGCCTCCTGGGGTCTTGTAAACGCTCAGAAGTTTAGCATCCGCCTGCCTGGGAATGGGGTGACCGTCACTCAGCCCCGGGTCTGGGGGAGTGAGAGGCAGGGGTGGCTGTGCATTGCCTCTGTGCTTCCCCAGTTGCCAGCTCAGCCTCTAGTGCAAGGCAGAGCAGCTTCAGGGCTGCTCTAAGTTGCACCAACTCAGCATTTCCCCTCCCTGGATAGTGGCACTTGGGAGAAACAGCCCAAAGTGCTGCACCCTAAAGGACTGAGCTTTTTAACTCATGCTTCGTAGCCCAAAAGGTGTGTAACTCATGCTTCCAGGTTTTGCTGATTGCCACAAGGGGTTGGGAAGGGATTATTTTCCCCTTCCCATTGCTGTGCATGTCGGGGGCGGGAGGGAGGGATTCACTTTCCTCAGAGGCACTGGGTGTTGGCTGCAGCTTGGGGTGGTGACAGGGCTGTGCCGATGCTTCTGCTGGGACTCAAACCCAGAGGTTCCTGACTAAAGTGTCTTGGCCCTTTGCTCAGGGTCAGGCCATATTTGCATCAAGAAAGGATTTTGCCCCATGGCTGGATCAGTGCAGACATTTGGGGGGGTTGCCTTCCTATGTAGTGTGGGACATGGCCCTCTTCCCTGGATTTCTCCAGCATATTTTAACAATCTTTGCAGCTGCAGGATGTTGGCCTCCATGATCCCCCTGCTTTACCCGTGGCAGGTTCAGGCATTCTCTCTTGTGGTTGTGTCAGGGTTGACCGCGCAGTTTTGCTAAGAGGTTGGACCATGGGTTTGGACAGGGCTGCTCCTGCCTCAGGCAGGGGTTGGACCAGACGTGACCTCTGGAGGTGCCTTCCAGCCCGACCGCTCTGTGCTCCAGTGACTCCTGGCCCTGCTCTGTGCAAATGTGGCCTGGCGTTCCTGGAGCGGCTTGCGTCTCACTGCGAGCTCTCCGGCCTTGTGCTCTCGCAGGGATCGACGTGGCACACCTGTGCAGGAACTCCGGCCTCTGCGTGGACACGGGCAACACTCACTTCTGCCGCTGCCAGGCCGGCTACACGGGCAGCTACTGCGAGGAGCAGGTGGACGAGTGCTCCCCGAACCCCTGCCAGAACGGGGCCACCTGCACTGACTACCTGGGAGGCTACTCCTGTGAGGTACGCTCGCACCGCGTCGCTCTGGGAGGTATAGTGAGAGGCGCGGGGGACCGGCGTCCTGGGTTCTAGTCCTGCCTCTCTGCTGGCACCGAGGCATGGGCCTTCCCCGTGCTGCTGCTCCTGCCATCAGGAAAATGGGATCGGTTCATCACAAGACATGAGCAGTGTGCTGAGATCTGCAGGTGGAAATAGCAGCGTCCATGCTACTCGCTGCCTTTCTGTCGGACTCTTCCTGCCCTCTTTGTCTTGCAGAGATGACCACTTCCCGTGGTTTGCTTAAGATGAAGCAGTTTGCAGCTGCTCTTGTCTTTAGCACTGAGGTGCAGGTATTGCTGCTGAGGGTAGGGAAAGCTGCCCTTGGCCCATGCATTGGCTGTTTTGGCCGTAGCTCCCCATGTAGCAGCTCGAGGGGAAGCAGAGATGTTCCCGTACCTCGGTGCCTGGCGCGCTACAGGAGTCTTGGACCCCCACGTTCGGTATCAGAGTGGATATAACTGATGGCTTCCCTTGCTCTTCCCTGGTAGTGTGTTGCTGGCTATCATGGAGTTAACTGCTCAGAGGAGATCAACGAGTGCCTGTCTCACCCCTGCCAGAACGGAGGAACCTGCATCGATCTCATCAATACCTACAAATGTTCCTGTCCCAGAGGCACTCAAGGTAAATGAATTCCCCTGGCAGGAGGAAGCCATGCAGAGGGCAGATACCCTTGGTATCTGGTCATTAGCATCTGCACGTACCCACTGCTCTGAAGGAAGAAGCAAATGCAGTAACAGGAGGCTGAATTGGCTCATTAACAGAGCCAGTGAGGACATGTACCCTTGGGGCCACTCTGCCAGGGGCTTTTGGGCCCTGGAGCTTACACCCCTGCTGTGCATCGGGTGGGATGTTGGCAAGCAGCTTCTGGGCTCGCAGGGTGAGACCCCACCCGTGGCTTGCCTACTCCTGTCTGACCACAACTGTGTTGCCCCCTGCCCCCCCCTCCCCCCAGGGGTGCACTGTGAAATCAACATTGATGACTGCAGCCCGTTTTTCGACCCCGTCACCCTGGGGCCCAAGTGCTTCAACAACGGCAAGTGCACGGACAGGGTGGGTGGCTACAGCTGCATCTGCCCGCCCGGCTTCGTTGGGGAGCGCTGCGAAGGGGACGTCAACGAGTGCCTGTCCAACCCCTGCGACACGCGCGGCACCCAGAACTGCGTGCAGCGCGTCAACGATTACAAGTGCGAGTGCCGGCCGGGGTATGCAGGTGAGTGCACCCCTGCTCCCGCCGCTCCTCCCTGCCAGGGAGCCCCGCTGCTGTGGGCGACGCGTCACACTCGTGCCGGCTTTCTCTCTCCGTGCAGGGCGCCGCTGCGACACCGTGGTGGACGGCTGCAAAGGCAAGCCCTGCAGGAATGGTGGAACGTGTGCGGTTGCCAGCAACACCGGCCGTGGCTTCATTTGCAAATGCCCCCCTGTACGTACCCGCTACCCCCTGGATGGCATGGGACAGTGCTGGTGGGAGGGCAGATGGGATGAGCCAGTGGCCCCTTCCGGCATCAAGGGTAGGAGGCCTGGTGTGGAACGTGAAATAAATGCTCCAGAGGGAACCCAAAAGCCTCTGGCCAACGGGCTGGATTTCACGAACCTTATTGCAGCAGTGAGCAGTGATTCACTGGAGTGATCCCGTTGTATTCAGTGGGACTCCTCATGTGAGCAGCGTGGCTGGCCAGCATGAATTGAGGGGCTCACAGTCTGGCCTCAGATAGTGAGGGCGCCAGGGGCTCTGATATCTAGGACTGAGGGTGTGAGAGCTGTAATGATGACAGAGGGAGAGGGACAGGGGTTGTTGCTGGCATCCCCAGGCAGGAGGAGTGCCCGCTACTATCCCTCTCTACAAAGTCAGGCAGGTTTGTGGGGGGTGTCACGGGAAAATGCCCTAGCACTGTGACCTGCAAGGGCTCCCTCCACAGCCTGGGAAAACACCGTGAGTTTGACTCTCTAATGCTGCTCGAGTGATCCTCTAGAAGGGACTGCCGGCCGCAGGTCACGGTGGAGGAGTTGCGGGTCACTGAGCAGCTACCATTTCAGTTCACATGCAGAGGCTGCACCTTCGGCTTGCTGTGGTTTGAGTTGTCGGTCCCAAATTCCCAGTTAACTTTCAGTGGACCGTGTGCACCCGGGCTCCCGTACACTCCTGCACCTACCTCATGGCCATGTGAGACAGTCACAGCTCCAGGGTCGCACTCGCGAGGAGGGGAGCATTAGGCATCTGCTGCAGAGCGGGGGGCAGAGCAGTGCAATGAGTCACTGCCCTGCTTACGCTGTGCCTCCGTCCTGCCCAACACTGCAGTGCGCCGCCAGGAACACTGACCTCCTCCCCCTTGCTCTGGTCCCCCCAGGGTTTCGTCGGGGCCACCTGTGAAAATGATGCACGCACCTGCGGGAACCTGCACTGCCTGAACGGTGGCACCTGCATCTCCGTCCACAAGAGCTCCAAGTGCATGTGCGCACCAGCCTTCACGGGGCCGGAGTGCCAGTACCCGGCCAGCAGCCCCTGCATTTCGAACCCCTGCTACAACGGGGGCACCTGCGAGTTCTTCAGCGAGGCAGCTCCCTACTACCAGTGCAGCTGCCCCACTAACTTCAATGGCCTCAACTGCCACATCCTCGATTTTGACTTCCCTGGCGGGTTGGGCCAGGACATCATCCCGCCCAAGATCGAGGAGAAATGCGAGATCCCTGAATGCGCGGGGTACGCCGGCAACAAGATCTGCGACGGGAAGTGCAACAACCACGCCTGCGGCTGGGATGGAGGGGACTGCTCCCTCAACTTCAACGACCCCTGGAAGAACTGCTCCCAGTCGCTGCAGTGCTGGAAGTACTTCGATGACGGGAAGTGCGATTCCCAGTGCAACAACGCCGGCTGCTTGTACGATGGCTTCGACTGCCAGAAGGTGGAAGGGCAGTGCAAGTAAGTGACCTGCTCCCCATCCCGCAGCCCTGTCAAGCTGTGATCTCTAGGCTTATGGACAACTGCTTCCTTTGTATTTAACTGTGCTTTGCCTCTCCCTGTTGTACATCAGGTGGGGCCAAATCTCAAGCCATGGCAGCATCCATTGACCTCCGTGACAGCTGGCTCCTCCCAGCTGCCTTGTATGCCCCCATAGGCCCTGCTGGCTTCCTTGCTTGCATCCTTGCATCCTACATAGAAATTCACCCCTCAGGTGTAGAGCAGGAGCGTGCTGAGTCCTTGAGGACTGGGATGAGAACGACAGCAAAAAAGCAGTGTGGTGCTCTGTGAAATGGGTCTAGAGTTAGCAATACAGGCATTTGCTGGACGTTTATGTTTGCAGTGGTAGGATTGCTGTTTGGGTCATTGTAATCTGCTCCCATCAGTCATGGCCTTAACTCCCTGTCCTGAATTGCTGCTTGCAGTATAACTGCCATGATGTTTCACCCCAGAGGTGGTTGCTTTTCTGTGTTTTCTTGGTCAGCTGTCCAGGATCTAACCGGGGAGGAGTGCTGCAGCTATGGGAGAGGGCTCCCTAGGTCGCGGGTCGTTCTCCTCCTGGCTGGTAAGAAGAGCGGCTCTATGTCTAACGTTTTCTCTCCCTTCTGCCTAGCCCTCTGTACGACCAGTACTGCAAAGATCACTTCTCAGATGGGCACTGCGACCAGGGGTGTAACAATGCCGAGTGCGAGTGGGACGGGCTGGACTGTGCCAACAACATGCCGGAAAAACTGGCCGATGGCACGTTGGTTGTGGTGGTGCTGATCACCCCGGAGAACCTAACGAACAACTCCTCCCACTTCCTTCGGGAGCTCAGCCGCGTGCTCCACACCAACGTGGTCTTCAAGAAGAACGCCCAGGGCGAGTATATGATCTTCCCCTACTATGGCAATGAGGAGGAGCTGAAGAAGCATCACATCAAGAGGTCGACAGAGAACTGGTCGGACATGCCCAGCGCCGTCTTCAACAAGCTGAAGACATCCCTGTACTCCAGTGCTGGCAGGAGGCAGCGGAGAGAGCTGGATCAGATGGACGTCAGAGGGTGAGGGCGCTGGGGAAAAGGTTTTTCTCTCCTCCGGCTGAACAACAGTCCCTTTGCTTTATTGATGCCCAGCACCTGCTGGAAAGGAAAGGCTGCGGGTCAGGGTGTTTTACTCTGGTTTTGCTTTAAAGAGGAGCCAAAACTAGACTTCCCTTCTGCAAGGGAAAAGTCATGACAAAGGAGAAAGTGGGGCAAGTTTCTGGTTGGTTGGTTGGCTGGTGCCACTACTGCTACAAAGAGCAAGCCTAAGGGAGTGTTGTATGGTAGGGGTCAGGGCAAGGGAGGCCAGGGACCAGAGGTCAGGCTTAGGAAGTCAGGTACTTGAGCCTTGCATTGTCCATGAGTGATACTGGCTCTCGGGTTGTGTTATGAGGTTGAATTGTAAACCCGGGGTGATCCTTGGTTTGACTGAAAAGGACCTCGTTCTCCTCCCGCTCATGCTGGTGTGGATCAAAAGTGGCTAAATCCAATGGTGTTGCAATGCTGCAGCACGGGGGCAAGAAGAGACGCTGGCCCCACCCAGCAGCTGCGTTTACTATGAGAGATCTCCTCACGGTGTTGAGCATAGACACGTGGCTGAATCCCAGCACCCCAGTCAAATACCAGCTGAGCTGTCATCAGTGAGAGTTTTGCCTAAGTTCGGCCTGGAGGATTTAAGCTGATCACGAGTCAAAAACTTCCCACCTTCCCTCTCCTCCTTCTTCTGGTGTGGGGCTGTGGGGAGACTGGAGCCAGGCCCTTTCTTCAGTCTAATCATTGCTCCTCATCTCCCTTTCCCCTTCCGCCCAACAGCTCCATCGTCTACTTGGAGATCGACAACCGTCAGTGCATCCAGTCCTCTTCCCAGTGCTTCCAGAGCGCAACCGATGTGGCCGCTTTCCTGGGTGCCTTGGCCTCTCTCGGCAATCTGAACATCCCCTACAAAATAGAGGCTGTTAAAAGTAAGTGTAGCCAGCAGCAGCCGGGGGGATTGAGACGGGAAGGACCGAAACTTCCCAGCGCACGTCCGCGATCCAATTAGCAGCCAGCCGAGCTCAGAGCGCTGTATCCAGAGACAGTCTGGATTTAATAACCTTGACTCTCTCTCTCTCTCTTTTTTTTTTTTTAAACTATGTTAATAAACTATTGCTGCATTATGTTTTATTTTGCTTAGTCCAGGTTTACTTGAAAATCATTAGAGCTATAAAAGACAAAAAAAAAATCCCAGCTCCAATCAATGAGTGACATGCCAGGAGTTGAAGTTTGTATCTTGAAAATCCCCCTAAATCCTTCTGCCTTAACAGCTCAATGCGAGAGCAGTGATTTGAAGTTGGTTAATCCTTTTCCTGAAAGGAGAAAAAAAAAAAGTGAAGCTGTCTCCTGATGCAGCCAGCTTGTGCAGAGAAGAATTTGCCGATAGTTAGCAATTCTGATTAATAGCCTATAAAATGACCTTATTTTGGGGGATGATTTAGATCTGCCCAAGGTACCTTTATTTAACTAATTTCACTTCATTTTCGCTCCATCACCGGTTTGATATGCAGCTTAATGTCTCAGTTTCTCTGGGCGCCCCATTCTTTTCTAGGTGAAACAGCGGAGCCCCCCAGGAACTCCCAGCTGTATCCTATGTATGTGGTGGGGGCTGTGCTCGTCTTGCTTGCCTTCATTGGAGTGGGGGTGCTGGTATCTCGGAAGCGACGCAGGGAGCATGGGCAGCTCTGGTTCCCAGAAGGCTTCAAAGTGACAGAGTCGAGTAAGAAGAAGCGACGAGAACCGCTGGGAGAGGATTCGGTCGGGCTGAAGTGAGTAATCTTATTGCTAACCTGTTACTGCGGAGCCCAGCTAGTGATACAGCGCGGCTTTGAAGGAACCTTTAGAGCCGATCCTTGACGATCCAGTGGGGTAGGGGAAGGTTGTAGCAAGGTTGGTGCGAGGGGAGAACAATGCACTCATTTTCTGGGGTTTTAAATACTAGGCAATCAGTGTGCCATTAGTTAAAATCCAGAGAAGCTTCGTGGCTGGGAGCAATTCTTGGAAACTGCCCTACTGATTGCTGCTTTTTGTGTTTGCATGTGGAGGATCTGACCCGTCATACCACAGTTGTGGCAGAAGGTTCCCTTCTGAAGTGTTTCCTTATTTAATTTAGACCTCTGAAAAATGCATCGGATGGCACCTTGATGGATGACAACCAGAATGAATGGGGCGATGAGGAGACCTTGGACACCAAGAAGTTCAGGGTGAGTTGATAAAACTGCTTCTCATGCAGCAGTGAGTGCAGCACGCCCACGGTCCCAGCTGTGGAGCAGGGCTGAGAAGTCGCAGAATGGCTCGCTCCGAGGGCCGCTGGCCATGCCACCCCCTTCTTCCCAAGGGTGCAAATGCAGCCGCAGGTCTCCCCGAGCTCTGGTTTTAACCCCACATCTTCCACATTCTTCTTTCATTGTCCTTGAAGTGCTTATACCACAGTTTGATTTAAATTTCGTTGTCCTTGAAGTCTGTGCCCTTCTGTCCCTTTGCAGTTCGAGGAACAGGCGATGCTGCCAGACACGGACGATCAGACAGATCACAGGCAGTGGACCCAACAGCACCTAGATGCAGCTGACCTCCGGATTTCCTCCATGGCACCCACCCCGCCGCAGGGAGAAATCGATGCAGACTGCATGGATGTCAACGTGCGAGGGCCCGGTAAGGGAGAGCCTTATGTCTTCCTGCCACGTTGGTCTCGTGTCACGAACCCCTCTCCCCTTGTTTCCCGTGGCGAGGGGGCCTCTGGGAGCTGTACTGCACACCATGCTGTCACGTTGCATGCTAATGCCTGCCTCTGCATAAGCTAACATAAAGTGCCCCACCTGGGAGTCTTTCCAGGTCATGTCTGTTATGCCTGAGTTCAGGTAACATGCCCCTGTGGAATTTGGTTTGCTTTAAGATCTCTTTCTATTTAACCACAAAGAGGGAAATCAGAGAGCCCGAGAGGTTAGAGACGGGGGGGAAATACCTTTTAGCTGATCCAATCCATGTCTTTGCCAATACCGGATTCTTCCCCATAGGATGTGTCAGGGTGTTTTCTTGCCTAGTCAAGTTTAACCATTCCAAGCACCCTGCCTCCTTGGGAAATGTATTTCATAGCCAAACTGTCTTGGCAGACTTCTGAATTTTAGCACTCTTCTGCATGGCACCTTCCAGGTAAAAAGGGCTGCATAGTGCTTGAGGGAAAGGCATCCAAGACTCCCAGGTAAATTAGGGAAACCTATGTGTGGATACAGAAGGAGGATTACCTCCACACCCGTGTGAGAGGAAGGGTGATAGCGTTTGATGTCTGGGATTGTCAGGAACCAGAGCTCGCTGTGCCATGAGCTCAAGGAGCTGCTGCTTATGCCTCATGGCTGCATTAAAACATCTTGTTGAGATAGTCTGCACTGGAGAAGGGCAAAAAGCTGCTGTTCACTGGGTTTCTCTCTGCTTTCCAGATGGCTTCACCCCACTTATGATAGCCTCCTGCAGCGGAGGAGGGCTGGAGACCGGCAACAGCGAAGAGGAGGACGATGCGCCGGCCGTCATCTCAGATTTCATCTACCAGGGCGCCAGCCTGCACAACCAGACAGACCGTACCGGGGAGACAGCGCTGCACCTGGCTGCCAGGTACTCCCGCTCTGATGCTGCCAAGCGCCTGCTGGAGGCCAGCGCCGACGCCAACATCCAGGACAACATGGGCAGGACGCCTCTGCACGCAGCTGTCTCAGCGGATGCCCAAGGAGTCTTCCAGGTATGTCAGCCTGCTGGGGGCTTCTGCTGGGGATCCCAAGCTGCTGGGTTGTGTACCAGCACTGTGTGCTGGCCGTCAGCCCTGCGACATCTGTTTGTTCGTCTTGCCCCAGAGTCTGTGCCCTGGCTTTTCAGAGGCAGCATTGATTTCCCTGGGAAGTCTCCTGAGTCTGGGTCTTAGGATCTGCTGAGGCACTGAGTGCTAACGGGACAGGTCCAGAGCCCCCTTATTAACAGCAGGACAGGTAGGGCACGGCAGGATGGTGCTTTCTCAGTGCTGACCTGCTAACGTGCTCTTTTCCTAGACTGGACAGGCCAGCTGTAGGCACAGGAAGGTAGTGCTGGCCCTGTTAGCCCTGGAGCTCACTGAGGATCCCAGCAAAGGGGCTGGAGGTTTGGGGACTGGGGAAGACCAGCTTTCTCACTTAACATATGGTCGTCTTCTCCGTGCACACAGATTCTGATTAGAAACAGAGCTACCGATCTGGATGCCCGCATGCACGATGGGACCACCCCTCTGATCCTGGCTGCCCGCCTGGCTGTGGAGGGCATGTTGGAGGATCTGATCAATTGCCATGCAGACGTCAATGCTGTGGACGACCTAGGTACTGCTTTAATCCAGAACACAAGACACTCTGTCGGGGATTGATGTCAGGGACTTGTAGCTGGTGTTTTAACCGCTCACTAATGCACGCTGTCTTTCACCGGCTTCCTCCACAGGCAAATCAGCACTGCACTGGGCAGCTGCTGTGAATAATGTTGAAGCTGCAATAGTGCTGCTGAAGAACGGTGCCAATAAAGACATGCAGAACAATAAGGTAGGTGGTCTGGGTGGGCACCTTAAGTAAGTCATTGGGAGGTGATTTTTTTCCTAAGCTTTACTTGAGGCTACCAGATGCTCTGATGCATACCTAGTTTTTTATGAAGTTAATGGGAGTTGCGTTGAAACAGCAGCCCAAGAGCTGGTCCATTAGGTAATCAGATCCATGCAGTGGCAGATAAGGGCCAAGTCATAAATGGGAACTTGCTTACCTCCCAACAGGCAGTGAGAACCTGACCATGCACGAGATGCGGGAAATGACTCCACAGAATTAAAACACAGAGGCTTTCCACAAAGTGTTGCTCTGAACCTAACCAGAAAAAGAGTAGCCAATACATACCAGGCCAGGGCACAACCCACATCCCAGATCCTTGCCTCATCTCCCAGGTGCCCCTTTTGCAGCTTGTGTCCTTCATACTAGAGCCATGCAGGGTGCGTGCTACTCTGCCCCTGCCCTTTGCCTTTTGTTTGGGGTCAATCTGCTGAGCCTAGCAACTGCTACTGAGCTTCCTAGTTAGTACCAGTGTCTGCAGATCTAACTAGGAATGCGAGGGCTGTGCTTATACAGGATACCAGTAAGCTCAGGCATTTCAAAACAAACCATGCTTGCCACATTTCCAGGAGGAGACGCCGTTGTTCCTTGCGGCCAGGGAGGGGAGCTATGAAACGGCCAAAGTCCTCTTGGACCACTTTGCAAACCGTGATATCACGGACCACATGGACCGGCTCCCTCGGGACATCGCGCAGGAGCGCATGCACCATGACATCGTGCGGCTGCTGGATGAGTACAACCTGGTACGGAGCCCGCCGCTGCACAACGGGCCGCTGGGCGCCCCCACCCTGTCCCCTCCACTCTGCTCTCCCAACAGCTACATCGGCAACTTGAAACCTGCCGTGCAGGGGAAGAAAGCTAGGAAACCAAGCACCAAGGGCCTGAGCTGCAACAGCAAGGATTCCAAAGACATCAAGGCCCGGAGGAAGAAATCACAAGATGGAAAAGGCTGCCTCCTGGATAGCTCCAGCGTGCTGTCGCCGGTGGACTCCCTGGAGTCACCCCATGGGTACCTGTCTGATGTAGCTTCTCCCCCGCTGATGACCTCTCCATTTCAGCAGTCACCGTCCATGCCTCTGAATCACCTGCCAGGCATGCCTGATGCCCACATGAGCATCAATCATCTCAACATGGCTGGGAAGCAGGACATGGCCATGGGCGGCACCAGCAGGATGGCCTTTGATTCGGTGCCTCCACGCCTCTCCCACCTCCCTGTTTCCAGCCCAAGCACGGTGATGAGTAGCACCCCTATGAATTTCTCTGTCAGCGGAGCTGCCAGCCTCAATGGGCAGTGCGACTGGCTCTCAAGGTTGCAGAACGGTATGGTCCAGAACCAGTATAACCCAATGAGAAACAACATGCAGCCGGCGACCCATCAGCAGAACCAAGGCCTTCAGCACGGCATGATGACCTCCCTGCATAACGGCATGCCCACCACGACCTTGTCGCAAATGATGAGCTACCAGGCAATGCCAAACACCCGGCTGGCCTCCCAGCCTCATCTGATGCAGCCCCAGCAGTTGCAACAGATGCAGCAGCAGCAGAATTTACAGCAGCAGCTGCAACAGCAAAACATGCAGCCGCCTCAGGGGCCGCAGCCGCCACCGTCGCAACAGCAGCATCACGGTGCCGCCTCAAATGCCAACGGCCACCTGGGCCAGAACTTCCTGGGCAACGAGTTGAACCAGTCAGACATGCAGCCGGTGAGCGGCAGCTCCATGGCAGTGCACACCATATTGCCACAGGAGACCCAGATGCTGTCCACGTCTCTCCCATCCACCCTCACGCAGTCCATGACCACCACCCAGTTTTTAACACCGCCCTCCCAACACAGTTACTCCTCCCCATTGGACAATACGCCCAATCACCAGCTGCAGGTGCCTGACCATCCTTTTTTAACACCTTCCCCTGAGTCGCCGGACCAATGGTCGAGCTCATCGCCTCATTCCAACGTCTCTGATTGGTCAGAGGGGATCTCCAGTCCTCCCACGAGTATGCAGTCACAAATGGGACACATCCCAGAGGCCTTCAAGTGAAGAGCACGTCCCAAAGGCACTGACATGCGGTGAGACTGGGAACTTTGAAAAAGATTTCAAAAAAATAAAAAATGCCTAGGGACGTTGGATGCTTTGACAGAAGGATCCTTTTTATATGTTTTTATACAAAATAAAGAAACAAAGTTTAATTTTTTTTCTTTTTTTAGTATTTATTTATGTACATTTTATTTTACATGAAAACACTGCCTTTTTATTTATATGTTCTATTGTTAACTCAAGATGGGACACTTCACTTGTGCTCAAAAAATTCAAGAACATAAGATGTTTTTTAGGTTTTTTTGGGGGGTGGGGAGCATTAATAAGTTGCTTGGACATTTATGTAAAGCTATAAGCAATGATTCGTGATTATGAAATGCCATTTATTTATTTTCTTTTTCCTTTCAAATCCAGAAAGTTATGTTGGGGGGGGGAAAGAGTGGGGAATATTAAGTAAAAATGCCACCCCTTGAAATAAATATAAATTAAGTATAAACTGTTTTTAAAAAAAAGTACTTTAAAATGTTCCCTTGGCTTTTAACTGAGAGAACATTTTATGGTACCAGTCATGAATCTTTGTTTAAAGTTTCAGTATTATATAGTTGTACATTTGTCTTAATACATAGGGATTCTTGTTCTTTCTTTTATAAATACATATATATATTTAAATACTGTCTATAATCTAAATATCAGGATTACAGACCTGTGATAACAGAGTCTAAGCTAAAAACTCTTCATAAACTTACTGCTGCCTAAAGGAATGGAATATTTGCCAAACCTGTTGAAAAAGCAAGTCCACAGTTACTGAGTCAATGCAGAAGAACAAACTTAGTTTTCCCTTGAATGTCTTATACTGAGTTTTTTTTTCTATTTTCAACTGATTGAACAACAATTTAAAAAAAAAAAAGGCAGGTTTTGGCCTTTTGGAATCACATCCTTATTTTAAGGATGGCACCTCCTACTTTAAAGGGGGCATTTCAGTTACTATAGACCAATTCGAGCAAAAAGTAACTGAGCAGTAGAGCACCCGGCCGTGGGATAGTGCTCATCCTCGACATCCAAGTTCCTTTGGAAACCCTGACCTTCCAGGTTTTCCACTTAAGGGGTGTCAGGTTTGGGTGTAGCCCTGATTATTCACAGGAGGGCAAGAGACACAAGCAGATCCTGGGTGGTTGGGCCTGGGTTTTTTGAAACGTTGACATATTGTTCTTGCTAGTTTGGAGTGAGGCATCTTGTTCATGTTGATGTACACTCTTGTGGAGGCGGGAGAGGGCTGTATAACATATAGTATAAGCCTGTGGCAGAGTTAATGTTTGTAAATAAGTTTTTTTTTAAAAAGGTGGATTTTGTTTCAAAAATCTAAATGAACAAGTCTTAAGTATATTGCGCTGATTAGAGGTGTCAGAATATCGCTCTCTCTCTCTCTCTCTCTCTCTGGCTGCAAAAGGAAACCAAGCACACTATGAACATGTTCCTGTGTAGTCTATCCATCCGCTGGACTAAAATGCAGTCGACCCAGGAAACCTAAGAAAAGGGAAATGTTCCTCCTCTCTGTTGCTCAGAAGGCCACGTTGGATTTCAGTTCCTCCAAGCACAAGGCTCGCTGCAGTCCCATATGCATTCATCTCTTAGTACAGAAACGTTTTGGAGCATTGTTATTGTGACATCCCTAATGCAGGTGATTTAAACATCACGTGGCGTCGAGTCTTCCTATGTTTTATAAACTAGAGTGTAGTTTACAGAAAAGAAACTCTCTGTAATAAATGTATCTACCGGCAAAGTTGTAGTTTGCAAATATGATGTATTTTTTTGGTTAACTGATTTGCAATAAATGATGCTCACAGGCATCTAGATTTTACTAAAACTGGAATAGGGTCTTTTTTGTTTTTTTGCTGCAAGTTGTTACAACGCTGTGCTGGCCACGTGGACCAGTGCACACTTCTCATTGATGGTTGATATGTGCATGAAAATTGTACATCTCTGAATAAAATTACGACCTTTTCTCTCTTGCCGAACTCAGTCCAGTCCTGTTAGGGTCAATAACAAAGAATGCCACTGGTTTCAGTGGAAATTGGAAATGAGTCCTGGAATCAACACTCCTGTTGTCTTCACTGGAGGTTTTACCTAAGTGTAGAGCATCAGAGAGCATTACTGTGCGAAGCTTTGATCCTGCCATGGGAACTGCATGGCTGGTTTCTCATTGACCTGTGGGCACAGTGAGGTCATAACTGGTCCTCGCTATTAGATCTGGTCTAAAATGGGACAAGTCGGGAAGACTGTTTTAAGAGCTTCTTATATGGCCGCTTCAAGTCTTCCCCTGACCCCCCTTAAATCTCCCACTGGAAAAATGATCCCTTTTACCTGAAATGTCACGTTGTAGGAGAGCTCTGGCAGATTGGTGGGAGAGCTAAGTGTGACTGAGTGTACGTGGTTTTGATTATAGAAAATATAGGGAGGAAATAATGCATGGGGTGGAAGAATAATTCACACACACTAAACAGGGCACATGGGAAAGCTCATCTGTTGAGCTGGTATAAACAAGGTGAAAAGGTATCTAAACAGTTTGAAAGGGGGGAAATAATTTCACGGTGTGAACTTTTACCCCCAAAAGTAAAAATGGCGACCACTGTTTCTGTTGCATTTAGATAAATACTTAAATATTTAAGTATTTAAATAATGTATAGTTATGGTTTACTATCTATACAGTATTAGATAGTGTAATAGAGGATGCAATAGTCTATTACATAAATACTCAAATATGCAAAGAGGCAGATCCTAACAAATCAGAACAGCGTTCATTGCCGCTTCCCCCTCTCTGGCCCAAACAGACTTGGGAGGGAAGTGTCAAGTGGGTGCACGTAGCTACAGAGAAAGCCCCCCGGAAATGAATTCACCAACTGCCAGGCATTTTAAGCAAAAAGTTGTTTGTGTGATCCTTTGCAGACAAATGGGAACTGTAACCCAGCCTGCAGTGGGGAAAAGGGTCTCCACAATATCTGTTGCCAATGCTCAGACTCCTGAGCCCCACCAACATCCAAGAGAAGTCATGCAGGCCCCTACCCTGGGGGTGTTTAAGAGGAGGTTAGATGCACATCTTGCCGGGGTCGTTTGACCCCAGTACTCTTCCTGCCATGGCAGGGGGTCGGACTTGATGATCTGCTCAGGTCCCTTCCGACCCTAGAAACTATGAAACTATGAAACCATGTTCATTTGAAGTGTAAGTGAAACACCAACTCCTGTTCGCATCAGTGAGATCTTTGAGGCAGGGACATTTCTCAAGCGCTGTACAGAGTTGAGCAAAGTTGTCAGTACTGGAACAGTGAAAGGGAAACACAACTGTGCTGCCCCACCCAAATGAGAACAGCCTGAAAGAGGTAGTGGGGGTTATCATTGCCCATGACATGGGCAGTTTGTCCTGCACGCAAGGAACCAGCCCTTTGCTCTTACTTCACTAGCACTTTCCTATTTGCCACCCTCGGTCCAGAGCTGGCTACATGTTTCTGCATGCAGGCTGTAAAGGCTTTGAAGTGAAAGGTAATCAAACCATCAATGCCCCAGTATTATATGGCAGTCAGGTGGTAAAGGGGAGATCCCACCCATCTTGAAGGTGCTGGGATTCTGTAAATACCCCAATGGTATTTAAACCATATCTATACATAAACCCACCGAGTTACTCAAACTCATGTCCCCACAGAACAGCCACTGGGGGAAATCCTGGGGAAGACCAGCCTTGTTCAGCACTTCAGGCCTATGTAGGTAAATGGCATTTGACAAGCTTGTTTCTAAGAATGTCCTTACCAGAGAGAGAGATGAAAGGCACTTTAAAAATCGTAGTGCTGCCTCTAGTTCCCACACCGGCTTCAAAGGGCTGCCTGCCCTGCCCGGACAGGGCTTTGAAGATATTACCAAGCTTTAACGATCAAGCGCTCTTGCACTGATAGTGACCCTTGATTAAGATTTTGTTTAGGTCACGGGCATTTTTTCTCTTCTAGCTCTTTTGTTCAATTCAGTGTAAGACAATGCCAGTCCAGTGGTAACACTTGTCTGCAAACTGTTGCACAGGAGACTCATCTTTCTGGATGAAGAATGGCTTCCTCTGGAAAAGTGCTATTTCCATGTTCAATACACCCTCAAAGTGGAGCCAGAACGCAGGCCAAGCTCCAGTGAAATCTCTCACCGTGTGTATAGGACTATTGGACACGGTAGCATTGATACAGCCTATTTCAAACCTTCTCTAGAGTTTCAAACCTTCTCCAGATTCTCAAACTGCAACCCTGCAAATCCAGACATGGCTTTAAGCCTCCTTGTTAAACGAAGCATGTTGCAAGATTATTTGGTAGCTGCTAAGACTGAAATAATTCCCTGCCCCCTTCAGCAGTGTTTTCAATCGGTTGTTCCAAAATGGTTTTTGGGGGGCTCGGCATTCCAGAAAGCTGATCGCCCGCTTCAGTTCCCTGAGCAATTCTGGCTGGCTCCATTGGGTGACTGAACAAAATGTCTAGTAGAAGAGTTAGTTTTATAACTCTGATTTAGTTTTATAAGTGGTACAGAGATGGGCCAAACAGCGTATGTCTGGTGAATGCAGTGCTACAACTCTCACAGGAGCACCTCCTGCCTGTCTGCCCCATGCTCGTACAGTACCCAGCAGCGTGGACTACGTGTCTGAGGGTTGCTGTGCTACCATGGCCCAGGCAATAAGTAATAACAGCGGAGAAGCCGGCACTGGGTGCTAATGCAGATCCCCCAGGAACATTTAATGTGAAACCTCGAATGACGTTCTGGGCTCTTGAGAGCCTTCTTGTTAACAGCCCTTGCTATGAGTACATGGCACACGTCTGAATGTGAGAGCCGAATGGATCTGAAAAGTCAGATTTTCCCCTTCAGTGCTCTTCAGAGAAGGCACCTGACTGAGCTGAGGATGTGTTTCCCAGCATCCGCCTGGCTGGAAGTGGGTGCTGTGCAGCCAAAGAAGCAGAGAGTTTGCTGACACGTGTTTCCCCGTCAGGTCCACATGCAGTCCTCTGCCTCTCTCTAGCGGGCCTTCTTTGCACATGCAGCCGCCTCTTCCGCAGAGATGAGTCGAAGGGGAAATAGGAGAGCAGGCGGCTCTGCATCTACGCTCAGTTAAACCTTGTGGGGTTGAGCAAACCCGAACGACACTTCCAGCCTGGCTTCGTGACTGTGGTCCGACTGAGACTGACCGCCCTGGCTTCATAGGACATGCATCTAATAAACGTAGGCACAGAAGAAGCAGCATAAAGGCACGCTGTCTAGGGGCTAATTTGTGGGTTTAAGATTTGCCCGAAACGCCAGATTCACAGTCCATGCAACATCAGACAGGGAAAATAAAGGCGCAGCGTGACTTGTGGCCAGACACAAGTGTCATCCTGTGATCGAGCGTGTCGTCATCTCGTTTCCATACTTTCCTCTTCTAGTCTGGTCACAGAAAAGCTCCTTGCAAGATGGGTTATTTTTTTCCATACACACACACATATATATACACACACACATATATATACACACACACTGAGAGAGAGCGAGAGCAAGTAAAAAAAGAAGAGTTAGAAGAGTTACATAAAGAGTTTCATCTGGGTGAAGATGGAGGAGACCATCGTGGTCCTTGATGCAGCAACGCAGGCTGGAGAGGGAGGCTGCAGCTTCATCCTAATAGAAAAGGCCTTGCTCACCATCATCTGCAGCAAGACTAGGCTGTAGGCCATAAGGGGCATGGGGCATTGCTCAAACTGGGGTCTACACGGGGCTGAGCCTGCTCCAGGCCGCTGCCAGGGATTTGGTGGACAGCCCTTCAACGTCCCCAGGCGGGACTTGAACTGCCTACCCTCATTCCCCCAACCCTTTCTCCCGCGCACGCATGCGCCGACTACCTAGCTGGTCTTTTTGCGCCCTTTAAAGAGATGCCGGTGTTTATGTCCGCCGACGCCGTGCAAACCAGGCCTTGAAGAAAGAAGGAGCGGCGCGCGTGGCGTCATCGCGTACGGCGCGTGACACGTCGGCGGCGGGGGAGCCGGATGTGCCAAGATGGCGGACATCGGCGCGGTGGAGGGGGGAGGTGGCGGCGGCGTCTCTGGTTGCTGAGGGGCTCGGGCCTTGCCGCGGGGGCCAGGTAATGCGGGTCGGGGCCGGGGCCGGGGCCGGGGCCGGGCCTGGTAGCGGGGTCTGGGTGCTCCAGCCCAGGCCTGACAGTCCGAGACCCCACCTCCCCTTCTCCCCGGGCCGGGCCCGGCTTCCCTCTGCCAGCGAGGCCTGGCGCTCCTGGGGGGCTCTCGGGGACCAGTCCGGGGGAGTGACGCGCTCCATTGGGGCGGCAGCCGCTGGGTGCGTAGGGTAACGTGGCACATGGGGCCTCCTGCAGACACCACTGTACCCTGCACTGAAGGCCCTCAGGTTTTGCTCGGCCCACCCTGCGAGTGTATCCAGGTCGGCCTGTTTTTCAGGGTGGCCGCTTTCCCCTGTAGTTTATTGTCAGCCGCAAACCTTTCCAGCCTGCAGCCGATTCCTGAATCCAGATCGTTAATGAAGATGTTGACAAGTACTGGCCCGAGCCCCGAAGGATGCCGCTGGTCACGTTGATTCGCTCCCATCAGCTAGTGCTTTTTGGGGCCAACCCCCGCAGCCAGTTCCCCAGCCGTCGGGCTGTGCGATGTCCGAGGCTGCACGCCTTCCCTTACTTGTAACGATCACGTGCTTAAGGTACGGGACCTGCGGAGGACAACACGACGCACCCTGATCCTGCAATCTGATCCGTGCAAACGCACATAGATCTGACTGTAGGGTTGGGGCCAAAGATGACAAGCTGAGTTGTGAAGGTGTCGAGAGTGAAAAAGCACACGACTGGGTTTTTCAAAAGCGTGTAGCAACCAGGTTTCTGGTGCTGTAGGGGGACAACTAGTCTTTTCTGCCCAAGCACAGTAGGGCTGGACCCAGTGATCTTGTAAGGTCCCCTCCAGCCCTGAACATCTATGAACTACCCTTTGCACAACAGTAACTGCTTGAAGTTGCTGTCAGTATTTGCCATCCTGCCTCCTTTGTTTATGTCCAGAGTGATATAGCAGAGATGGTGAGGAAACCTGGGATGTTCCTGTCCTCTCCACTAAAACCACAGTTGTTTCTGGGTCTTCTTTTGATAGCTGAAAATACCTCGAGGTACACACCTTGATCTGACCCCGAGATCACCCAATAGACTGCTGATTATGCTTTTGTTTAATTGTGCTGTGCGCACACGTACGCATGCATGCACATACTATTGACCGACTCTAATTTTAACTACCTAATTTGGTTCTCTCGCACTCGTACTCTCACACTCACGCTATTGACCGACTGATTTTTAACTACCTAATTTAGTTCATGTTGTAGCATCATTGGATGGAAGTGCCAAACAGTATTGGGAGGAAGATGTTTGTGTATTCAACACGTTGAAAGACTTGGGGAAAGTATCAGTTTTCCCTGGCTTGCTTTTCACTCCTCTGTGCCAGCATTTATTGATATAATCTTCTGTAGTTGTTGCCACAAGCACCACTCAGAACAGATTTTTTTTTTCCAGAATTTACCAAGACATGTTACATATTAGAGTAGAATCCCCTTCACAGGTGTAAGAAAGCTATAAAATGAATGAAGTCGTGTTAAATTTTATTTAGCTAGCCAGACTTTGGGGTAATTGGTCACCCTGGGCCTTTCGCACATCTTTCATCAAATTCTGCAAAGTGTTAAAGTAGTTGCACTGGCTCTAGTTTGGGTGCAAATCCTGGCTTGTTGCATAAATAGCTCTCTGGTGGGATGCCACACATGACATAAAATTAGTTATAAGAATGAAGGTTCATGTTGTTGTAAGTGCTTTGAGTGGGACCTAGGGGTAGTAATCACCCAAAGGAGTTTGAGATGGAAAACATTCTTTGCATAAATCACTTTGCGTGGTTTAATAGAGAATTTTTATGAGTAATACATGTCAGAGAAAAGAGTTTTTTTTCTACCAAAATATTCCTTATGCCAAACTTTTATGAATTAACTGACTTGGGGCTATATAATAACGTTAGCCAGCACAATTTCTGTTTAGAATTGTCTGCTATCTAGTTGTACGCCAGAAAAATAAAAGGTAGATGCTCTTGTTTGTTGTAAACAGTAACTGAGAGTTAGATGTAGTTGTGATGCCGTAGCCCTTGGAATGTATTTTAATATTCAGTCAGTAAGACGAATACATGTGTCTGTTCATGGAGCTAAAAGGAAGCGAAGGGGTAGAGGCAACCCTGCAGCACAGTTCTTGAAATTGCATTGCAGTCTCAGGAAAGAGTCTCCTGAACTCAGAATGGAATTATTTTTCAGATTAGGTAACCAGTTCTATAAATGTATTGTCAAATATTGCTTATTACCTGACCAATCCTATTGATTTTTCTTAGACCCTCAGTTTGACTTTCCTAAAAGATTTTGGTAAACATTCCAGCTATGGCTTTGATTCTTTACAGCTTATGCCTCTCTTTAGGTGTGGGACAGATGTATTAGTGGTACATTGATACTCTTGTTTGTTTTGTTCTTCTTCACTTAGGCTTTATTTGATGGGAAAGTTTGTGTGTTGTTTCCCTGCTTTATAACACAAGGTGTGAATTAAACTGATTTTTAGCAGTACAACTTGCTTCATGGCTATTCCTGTTGCAATTTAAAGTAGCTTATGTCACTCAAAAGGTGTTTGAGCTAAATCAAAAATCTCACTCCTGCACTTTAAATAAGTGTCAACATGGGGGTGTAACAACTATGGTATTACAAGTCTCAGCGTACTATTATACTGGTAAAACACAGCCTGTTGGTAAGGCTGTTTACCCAGTGTGTCAGTATTTACCCAGTGTGGTTAATTTTTGTGGAGCTGCAAGGTTTCTGTACTCCCTAGATGGCTAATATTTTATAGGCAGTTGTGCATTATCTTGTAGTAAAAATTTTGAAAAGTAAGTTTCCACCCTAGATAAAGCAACAGTTGAATTAACTTTAAGATTGTATGGATGTTTTGTTTTAAAGAAATAGATTTGTGTCTAGTATCAGGGGGGTTTTGTAGGGAAAACTATTTTTTTTTCAATATGTCTTTGTTTAAACTACTCTAGTGAATGTTGAAGTGTTTGCACTTTACTACTGTGTGAGATCTGGTCACTAATTTTGATCCAGTGAAGCATGTGTTGTCTTGGGCTGACCTAGTTCAGAGTCTAAGTCTTTGCTCAGGTGGTCCATGAAAGAGAGCAAAAAACTTAGAAAAATTAGACTGTGTGTTCACTTTGCAGTAGCTAATTACTGGTCCGTATCAGAAAGAACAGTGAAAATGTTAGCCTTTTTTCCCCCCTTGTGTATTTGATAAAACACTATGAAGAGCAAAGTCCACATGAGAAATTTGGAAGCCAACATCTGTTTTACAACTGATTTCAGTGCCCAGTTAGGTTTTTTTTGTGTAAGCCAGAAATAAACATTTTGTTCAAAGAAATTAAGCAGTGGTTTCAGTGGTTTCCACCTGGATTGTCTTGCTTAAACTTGGTTTCTTCCTTGCTATGTGTTGCATGATGCTATCTAGTCCTTTTTCCCCCCTGTTCTTTGTAATAACATCAAACAATACTGAAGTTGTTAGTTTGGTAAAATAAATGGACAGCTAAGTCCAAAGGGTTTGTTTTCCAAGCATATGGAAGCAGAAGCTGCTGACAAGGCAGGGTTTCTTGGTCATATCCTGGTTGGCACTGGTTGTACCTGGCTGGAAAGCTTTCACCTAGCTATCAGGGCAGAGACGCATGATAGTAATATTTAATATTCTCTTTGCAAATGTTCCTTGTCAGGAATTAAACAGGAAGGTGTGTTTATAAAAGACTGTAAAAGGCAAACTAAAGTAATGCCCACAACTAATGAGCCTCTAAAATTAGGCAGCGTTTTGCCTAGGAATTATTTACCCATGCCCTTACAAAAAGCTGTTTACTTTGACTATAAGTACAGATGGATTGGCCTTTTGGGCCCCTAACAAGTCTCCAGCCCCTACTTAAATGATTTCTCTTTTAAGAGGAGCTAGGTTACTGTGACTGGGGCTTCCAGGCACTTCAATATTGTGAGCAAATGATCCTGCTGAGCAGAAACCAGGACAGGTTGCATTGGGAAATCATAAGGGCTTCCCTGGTTCTGGCTTATACTTTGTGCCTTAAAGCTTTTAATTAGTGGCCTTTACAAAATGTATTCTGTTAGATATTTTTGTAAAGTTTACATTTTGATTAAACCAGAAACCTCTGAAAGAGTAGATGAATTTAACCCTTTTGGTATTGCTGCTCACCCACCCTATTTAAAAACTTTAGTAAATACACGCGAACAGTCTTAATAATTCTTGATAACAAAGATTGTCATAGAACCCAACATTTTAAAAGGGTTTAAGTGCTAAAATGCCACACAGCTTTTGGTTGCCTTTTGGATAGATAACTAAAAGTCAAAAATGTCATGGCAGTAGTATGAGATTTCCCACCACAATGAGAACTGTATTAATAGCACAAGTCTAGAAAATGAAACAAGTATGTTTTGCCAAAAAATCCCAGAACAGGGCCAATAATAAGGCCTCAAAATTCAGATAAATGACAAATTAAGACTTTTTTGTGGTTAAGTATTATAAATGGAAAAAGACCAGGCTTTTACTTATGAAAAATGTTGTTGTGAAACATCCTGTAACTGATATTACTAGATTGAAATGGGGGGTGGAATATTTTCAAAATGGTTAGTAAACAGACATTTCCCTCTCTGTTCCATATGGGTACACATTTCTGCAGCAATGTAAATAACAAATGCCTTTTAAATGGAAAAACATCATCTCTCTCTCTTTCTCATTATATAAAAACTGGCTCCTTTACACTGAGCTCTCTACTGAAATCTCACACTGTCAAAACTCCACCAGCAGCTACACCATCATGTTAAGTTTTTATCATAAGTGTGCTGGATTATATATAACGACAAAGATTTTTAAATTTACTTTTTAAAATAAGGGACTTTTAGTAAATATCCTTTGTAAGTACCTGTCAGTGGTAAATGTAGGAAGGACTGTTGTGAATAACATTTTTGCTTGTGTGGCTTTGTTTCTGAAAGTAGCACACTTCTTACTTTACTTAGTGTCCAAGACTCCCTTCATCAGATTTCTAATGTGTGAGCACAGCTCAACTAAAATAGTTTCTTCCAAAGTAAGAGAAGATGATGCCATTTCTTACGCTGAACTCTTCCTAGTACCTTGCACTGAAGCAGCACCACTACCTGGAGTTAACAATGGTAGGATTACTAAAGCAGACTGATTATTACCAACATTTTTTAAACAAACATGTCTAATCCTGCTGAGACCAAGTTTAGAGAACATGAGACTGCTGTTGGAGTTGTTGCAGTGTGAGATTTCGCTGGAGAGCTCAATGTAAAGGAACCAGTTTAAACAATGTATGGTTATCTGTCTAGAAACAATTCTTTATATTTTTTAACATTGTTTTTAAAAACAAGTTGGCTCTGTGCCACTAAGCAAATTGCCATGCACAAAAATTAATTGGCATTTTGGAAGAAGCATCTCTTTGCTTTGAGGTGTCCTTTTTTTGCAGCAGCAGCAGATCCCTTTCTAAAAGCTTTCGACTCCCTCCTTCCCCCCCACATGTAGTGACTGTATTTTTTTAAAGTGCTGAATCTGCCTATTGTGGACTGTGAAACTAACTTGCCTTGTGTTTTCTTTTTGCAGTGTGGGGAAGAAAAAAGAATACATCTATAACATCTGTTAGTTCTCCAAATAGTGTGTGACCTTGCTGAGAGCTGATCATGCAGCCGCCTCCACAGACCGTGCCAGCGGGAGCTGGGGGACCGCCTCCTGTGGGAACTGCTCGGAATGCGTATTGGCGAAATAACCCATTCGGCAGGCGGGCAAACGTACCAGTCTCAGCAGCACTTGCCCCAGTACAACCTGTGACGGACCCTTTTGCATTTGGCAGACAGACTCCACAGGGTTCTCCGCTAGGTAATCCATCCAAAGGCAATCCACTGGTCATGCCAGGTCCTCCTTCCTCAGTGTATCCTCAGCCAGCTGTTATGCACAAAGCTCCTTCTCATGCAGGGGATAATCCACACGAACTGCATGCATCTTTACCGGCACCTGTGTCTCAACCAGGAATAAATTCTAATACCTTTTCTAATGTGTTGGCTTCATTGCCGGGACATGATTTAAATAGTACTGCAGAAATGCAACCCAATGCAGAATTTGGACTCCATACCCCTTCAGCACCACTGCATTATAGTCCAGGAATGATGCTTGAAAATTCTCTCGGTGGACATGTAGGAGTAGGGCCTGCACCAAACAGGCCTCTAAGTATACAAGATGTAAATCGAGATCCAAGTAACCCTAGTGCAGTACCTGTTACGACACCATTCCTCCCTTTCGCAGAAACCGCCTCATCTCAGTGGAGACTTGTTCAGGGTAACATTCAGCCTCAAGTTCGGAATTACATGCCCTACGCTGAGCCACCTTCTCAGAATGCTGTTCATAGTATTTCTCACCCTTCTGCTGGTGGTTCAAGTTTGCATCTGGCTCCTGGACATCAGCAAAGTACCATGCAAGCTCCTTTGTTGGGTGGTAGTGACAAGAATGGGCAAAATGGTTCTGCAGGAGGTAACCCCCAAGTGAGCAGCCTTCAGCCTGAAAATATGGTTAGACAGTCTGTAGAAATGACTAACACTTGTCTGGCTCAACCTTACCCTGAGCAGTTTTACCCACAGTCCCTGTTACCAGACTGTGGTTTGGTAAACCCCACCACTCAGGAAAGTAACCTGAAAAACCAATCTCAAGCTGCATCTGAAACATTCGGTGGACATGCTCCCAGCAATCCAGATTCAGGAACTATCTCCATGTTTTTCAAAGGGGATGAGGCAGAAAATGAAGAAATACTTTCATCAGAAGTAAATTATCTGGCTAGTAAAGCTGACTTTGATGCTTGTCAGCGAAGTTCGGGGCTTATGTATCACCCTTCTCTCCCTCCTCAGCAGGTAGTAGCCAGTGTTCAGTCTCAGGCACCAGTTAGTACAGGCTCTGCTAATGAGCGTGTACCAAAGGGAATGGATGTCCAATATTTTCTGAGAACTGTGAGCAGCCCGCATGAGGCCCAGACTGGCAAACATTCTGTGCATGTTACCGATAATAACACAGATGTTAGCAAAGCTCGTGGGAATGTTGCTCCACAGTATGAAAATGTCGAGAACCTGGAGTGTGTTCAGAATCAAGAAGTTCTACCGAACGAACCACAGAATAATCCTTTGTCCTCAAGTGTAGGATCTGATCTATACAGGTGTGGATTGCCCCCAGGGCCTTCACTTCCAAAGAACACTATTGCAAGCCATGCAGAAGGAGGACCAAATTTAGAAGCACCTGATTCGTTACCTCATCCCGTCCGACCTGACAGCGTATCCTCAAACTACAGCAATGTTAGCCACAGGAGTGTTTCCAGCTCAGCGAGACCTCAAGAGCTCGATGGTACATTCATTCAGCAAGAAAGCGGGAAGCCTGATGAAGAGACATCTGCCAGTTTCTTTAAGCAGATTGACTGCTCCCCTTCCGGAGGAGATACAAGTGAGCCCAACATAAGCAAGAACTACCACAGAAATCTGTCCCATCCCCCAACTCCAAGTCCCCCCAAGCCTACGGGAGTCTTTCAAACAAGTGCAAATAGTTCCTTTGAACCGGTGAGGTCCCATGGGGTTGGGGTGAAGCCTGCAGAGATTGACCAGGCAAAGATGGTAGGTGAGCTAAGGGAGAACCACCCAAACAAAAAGAATGCCAAGAAAACTGCAGCTCTGACAGCTGCCTCCCCAGGAAATCTCGAACAGCCACCAGATAATCTGGAAACCCTCTTCATTCCCCAAGCACACCCGCTGCCTCTTGTCGTCACGGCAGAGCATGGAAATGCGTTGCAGCCTGTCATTGGGCCTGGCATAGAAAATGTTCAAGCAGTATCTGAGAAAAGGCCCTCAACAAGAGCTCAAGGAGCAGTTAAGAAGTGTGACAGTCCAGCAACCACTCTGTGGGCTCATAACGAACTGCCCAACTTTGGGGGTAATGTTCTTCTGGCACCTGCTGCTCCAGCAGTATATGTACCTGCCAAACAGAAGGTGGAAATTATTCAGCCACCTGAAGAGGGGCTGTCACATCAGCAGCCAAATAAACCAGGCTCTGTAACCGTGCAGCCTTCCCAGGATGGAAATGTATCCTCTGAGAACTTGGAGAATCCTCCCAAAATGGGAGAAGAGGAAGCACTCCAATCTCAGGCAAGTTCAGGTTATGCAAGTTTGCTGTCTTCTCCACCCACAGAGTCTTTGCAAAATCAGCCTGTCCTGATTGCTCAGCCTAATCAAAGCTATAACTTGGCTCAGCCAATTAATTTTTCCATTTCTCTATCTAATCAGCTAAGGAATGAAAATAATCAGTTGCTGAAAGATCCTGGAGTTGGAGACAAGCCTGTTGCAGGCCTCCAAACTCTGCATGTTGGTGGGATCCTCTCTGGGGAAAATGTGTCATTGCCTGTGGTACAAGCTGGATCTTTAGCTAATGCACCTCCAACTACTACTAATCTGTCAAATGCTAATTTATTACAAAGTCCTAGTAGCGCTTCTGAAATTGCACCTAATCAGTCCACAAGTCTATTGATGCAACTTCCATCTCAGATACCACTTAGTGTAGCTCCAGAAGGTCAAAAGAATGTTAATTCAGAAAGTCTTATTCCAGAATTGGCTACTATGCCAGGGGCTAATTCATCAGTGCCCCCTGGGACAAGTCTCCCTAGTGGAAATGCAAATGTGTTAGTCCCACCAGCGAATTCCATGGTACCTTCCAATAATTTTGCAGATCACTCAAATAGTAAAGAAGAAGCTGCTGAAGCACTTGACTTTACAGTACCATGGACACTGGAGAGAAGTAATACAAGTAATTCAGGACAGGTGCAAAACCCATCTCTGTCTGGTGGTCCAGCATATTCTCAACAACCAGCCAATCACAATAGCCAGGTGGGGCTAGAGAAGCATGACAAACAACATTTTTATCAACAGGTCACAAAAGATGTGCAGCATCAGGTTCCATCGGATAGAGCCATGCAGGGCACGTTGCCTTCACAACAGCAAATGCAAGCTGCTCCAATGCCACAAGCAGTACCTTCTGGGCGCTCTTCTGTTCCTTCAAATTACCAGGTGGCTCCAGGGAGTAAACCCATGCAGGCACCACAGCAGCATGACAATCAGGTACCGAGTAATAGGCACTATCATCTGGGTCCCCAGGAGGCAAGTTCAACACAGCCACCAGCCAGGCCTGCTCAGCCAAGCTCTGATAAACAAGCATTGCCTGTTCCATCATCAAGTGCTTTGACCGCATCAGCAGTTGCTACAACCACCCAGCCAGTCATGCCAGCCACACAGCAAGAGCCACAGTGTCCATTGCCACCACAGACTCCTCAAGATGCTTTTGGTCCACCACAAAACCCTTACTACTATTACAGACATCCTTATGATGCATATCAGCAGCCATATCCACCATCTTACCCCCCTGCGGATCCTAGAGCAGCAGCTCACCTTTATTATTCGGTAAAGTAAAAATGTCTTTCCTTACTTTGTGAAGTTCAAATATATATAGCAATTTGGGGGGGGGGGAATGTCAGTTCTGACTCCTAACTCTTTATTGGTATAGCGATCAGCAGAGTAGAACAGTTATTCACTTAGGTTTAACTGTAGAGAAATTCTGAATGTTAGTAACGCAATGCAAGACCTTAAAACTGTAAGAAAGAAGATAACTTCTGGAAGGATTTTTTTGCAGTTTCATCTGTTAATTTGGTTCCTGTAAAACTAACATGATGCATATCTGATATCAGGAGTATGAAAACCCAAGCTCATAAAGATAGATCAGAAAAAAGTAATAGGTCTGTGGAGTTTAAATGATAAACCTATTTAAAATATGAAATGAACATTAATACTAACTTCTGAAAGTGGCAGTCAACACCTGACAGATTTTAGTGTTTGCCTTTTTGAAGAAGTTGGTAGTTACAGACTTACCCTAGCTTGACAGGTGTCCTGATCATAAAAAATTCCCACCTCCCAGGTGAGAATCAAACAGCAGGAAAGCTGCCTTTCAGTGACAGAACAACACTGAGCTGAAGAGATTTTCTTCATGCAGGTTTTGGACACTGTTGTCAGATGGCACAGTAGTTGTCTGTATCCTTTGTGGCAAGATGGTGATGGTGATCTAGCTCTGAAAATTGAGCTAGCATAGAAGTGAATACAAGGAGGTTGCAAGGGAAACTGAATGTTTGGGTCAGAGGAAGCCATAGAAAAATGTTCTTTAATCCATGTCAGATCATTTGAACAATTTAACTCACCAGTTGTTAATGTGTAACCCTTTCTTCCCTAGGAGGACGTCTATGGACGATATGACCCCCGCTACAGACACTATGATAGTGGTAGTGCTGCTTATGTGGAGTCTGGGGGCTATCGGTATGCAGAGCCTGAGCGTCCCAGTTCTAGAGCTAGTCACTGCTCTGATAGACCTCCTTCTATGTACGTAATTCTGAGGCTCTATAAAGGTTTAATATGTCCTGATATACTGAATGGGACTGCAGAATGATCTTTTGTCATGTGCAGTTCACAGTATGTGGGGGCCTAATGGCGTGACATTTTTATTGGCAGTTGTCTGCAACATTTCAGTTTGCATGCAATAAAGTGAAATCTAGGCAGCATGAATTGCAAATTGCTTATTGCTTGTAGAGGTTAGCAAGCCAAATGCCCTGCCAAAAGGACCTCACTATGATTGCTGTATTCTTTACTGCTCCTTCTGCCTTCAGCCGTTCATTTTTGTGGTGTTATTCCCACTCACTGGGGCTCAACAATACAACCAGTACTGATGTTTTGTTCTGTTTCAGTGGGGACAGATGGAAGAGCGTGCTAGGTACAATTGTCATTAAAGCCTGGCACTTTCAAAATGACACATCTGAGATAACAGGGTTGGAGAATTGAACAAATGGCATTTCTGCTCATGGCTCCTAGGATTTCCTTGCAAACACAGCAGCATGTGTTGCCTGTTGAACCAGTGTTGTCTCTGCTCACCCTTAGCATTTTTGTTTTAACAGATGAATAAATTTAGTCTCTTAGACAATGGTAAAGAGTGGGTGAGTAGACAGTGTTTGGGTTGATACATTTTCCCATTTTTCTATAAGCACAGCTTTACATCTTGGTCTGTCTGTGTTTTGAGCACCTTTTATAAGTGTTAGAGCTGATCTGTAAAACTGAGCGAAATCAATTTTCTTTCTCAACCTTACTCTGACACTTCACTCAAACAAGTTTTGGGGAGTTAGGCTGAATTAGTACAAATAGGTTTCTATTAAATTAGCATACTTTATTTCTCAGGAATTATTACAGCTCAGCCCTGGCTCAGAGCAGTGTGTTAAGATCAAGCAGGAACGTTTCCTCATGACACAATGGGTGTCTTAACTGCCAGAACCGCCACTGCAAATCTACTCACTGATAGCCACCTTGACAAGGTCTTATCTGATCAGATTTACTTCTGCACCAGTGGATGCTATGTCTGCACAAGCTCCCCAAGCACTGCTCTGCTAATGTCCCACACTTGACCTACCGAGCCATTCACTGAGTGTACAGTGCCAGGTGTGTGAAATGCCCAAAGGGTAAACTAGTGCTTACAAACCTTGTGACATGATTCCCATCTTACGAAGTGAAAAGATCCAGTTGTGGCTCCTACTCGATTCCTCCCCCTTTTCCCAGAGAACTTGTTTTGGTCAGAGTGTTGTCAAATGTTGTCCTTCAGGCCTGATTCCCAAAACTTCCACAAAAGACACCAATAAAAGGACACGGTTTTAAAGATAATAATCACATCCCACATTTTCCCTTCAAGTCAGATGACTCCTATAACTGCCTAAGACATTGTACTTATAACAGTATATTCAGGCATGTTCTCAGAGCTGAAAGCATCCTTTTTTTTCTTTTTTTTTTTTTTTTTTAAGTCAAGTTCTTGTTTTAATAGGTGGTGTTGTCCCTGTATGCTGTCTGTCCATACTACAGGCACTGTCACTTGGGCTCTGTATAGGGCACCATTTTTTCATGCTACTTAACCTTTTATGTTGTTCACTAAGAAACACATCTTTCATGGTGCATCGCTACTGTGTCCCCCTCCTTGGTGGACTCAGGAGCACAGAGCTACTTGCAGGATGATTCATTCCGTATACCCTATAATACAGTTATAGCTCAGTGCTATCTGTTCTTCCCACTAAAGTATTAAATACAGAAGGATGCCCAATGCTCGCTATGTTGACACAGCAATTGAAAAGCTGACGTTGAAAGAGATGAGGCATTGAGTGAGTGCAGATTGATGGGGATTATGTATGGATACTCCAGCAGGCAACACCAGTACTATCAGTCTCCCAGTCAGCATAAGCATCAGCTGCAGGAAGAGCATGATGTTAGTGTAATGTCAAGATACTCAAATAAGTACTGTCAAGATACTTGAATAGATGAGAGTAACTTTTTGGTTTACTTTCCTCCTCACTGTGCACTTGCTGATAGTGAAAGCTTTGAAATGATAGTCTTGTGGACTGAAACCTTTTGTTGGCTCACATCTTGTGTAGTGGTGGTTGCTTTGTTACAGTCCTGTAATATTCCTGATCCCAACTGATAGGAAATTCTTGTAGAAATGGGAGAAGAGACATGTCAGTGCCCAATAAGTTCCTGGCTTCTGTACTGAGACTCTTCAATAAGGATGTCAGTTGTAGCAACAGTGTTTATGATCAATTGCCCATAAGTAATGGAACTGATCACCAAATTATTTGGCATAAGCCACAAGTGTATTATATGGCAGCGAGTTTCAGTCAGTGATGGCACGGAAGAGTTGAAATTAATGACATCTCTGTATAGCGTCTCTTGGTCCCCGAGCCTTCCATTTCCTCTGACAGCAGTTTTTTTTATTTTTTAAGCTCTACCTCTAGATAATCCACTGAGATTAGCTGTGCATATCCTCTGCCAGGTTCAAGAGCAGCCATTATGCCTAATTTAATCCTGGTAATTTATGACCCAAATTTCTTCCTCTTTCAGGCAGGGATATAAAGAAGATTATTATAATACAAAGAGTGGATGGAATGATTACTATGCAGACTATTATGCAAACCCATATGATTATGGAGGTAATGTTGGACAATTAATTGTGCGTTTCTTTATAGAATAGCTGCTTCAGAAAAATGCCTCTGGGAAATGTGTTTAAAATTAGTGTCTGTTTTTGTATTCTAAAACTAAAATTTCTGCTTCCAAAAAAGCCCCAACTGTTGTATGGTCCCCACAGGTAATTAGAATAAAGTTTTACTTACTGAAAGTTAATCTAGATTACATTTGTCCTTGATGCTCTGCTCTCCTCTCTGCATTTGTCGGTTCAGGAGCTGGAAGAAGAGGGAGTTAAATTGAGTCCACTTTGAATTCCCTGCTTGATTATTTTCCTCACTGCCCGGCTGTCCTTTTGCATTTTTTCATTACGGTGATAAATGGTAGATGTAGAGAAAGGAGTGCTTGTTAGAGGAGTATGTTGTACATTCTATCGCTTTATGTGCTTATGCCTCAGCCTATGCTCCAGAGGTAAAATCTTGGCAGAAAAGCAACTATTTACAATAAAAAATAGTATTTTTTTAAATGTTATCTTAAGATGTTTTTCATTTGGCTTTCTCAAATGTTACTAAAGCAGAGGGTTGGATTTTTAAAGAGGGGGGAACTAGGAAATACTTTGGACAGCTGACTTGGTAGTTAAGATGATTATTTTGATCTTTTAAAGATCCAAATCGCTGGGACCCTTATTCATCAGCCTATGATCCCAGATACAGAGATCCCAGGAATTATGACCAAAGATATTGGTATGATGCTGAACACAACCTATACCAGAAGAGAGAAGTGTATCCATACAGTAATAGGTTCGTAATCCCTGCCTTTTATTTGCAGACTTTAAGAGATGCCATTATAGTGGAATTTACCAAAATGTTTAATTGCCTGGAGGCCTTGCAAGTTGCAAGCTATTCTGTAAAAATCCTATGTAGACTTTTAAACAACAAAACAATGGAAGAGAAACTAACATGTTCTAGACAGGGAAATAAATAGTGTGACTGATTTATTATAATAATTTATGAAGTAAAAGAGATTTCTCAAATGGTCATTGCCAGTGTGCATGTTTCCTTTACGGAGAAAATTATTAAGGGAAATGAAGTGAATTGGGAAAGAGCCAGTCTTAAAGGCTGAATTCAGAAAAAAAGTTTTGTGGCGGCCAGATGCTTAAACAACATATGGTCTTGAAATGGAAATTAAAACTTGGAGATGTTCCGCGTTAAATTTTTGTTGAATAGGAATTCTAGTGGGATGTTGGTCTTGATGTTTGAATTTCCAGAATGCCTTTACGAAGGTACTTTTATGAAGTCACATTTGCTGCAGTCTGCAGTACTTAAATTCATGGATGAGTCCCAATTCTTAAACAGTGTTCATTGCTGAATGGAAAAGAATTTCCAAGGAAGTGGGTTCTTCTCAGGAGGCAGGCTCCCTGCTTTATTTTGGTCTTTTTGTTGTTCTGGAGGCAAGAACAGTATGAAGATCATTGGCGATATGATCCTCGCTTTACTGGGAGTTTTGATGATGAAAGTGAACCTCGTAGGGACCCTTATGGTGACGAATTTGACAGGCGCAGCGTCCACAGCGAGCATTCTTCCCACAGCCTACACAGTTCCCGCAGCATTCACAGCCGTCACAGCAGCTTCAGCTCTCGCTCTCAGCAAGTGAGTTTTACATGAGTACATCGGGCATTGACTTTTCCTCTGTTCAACTTGTTGATACTGGTGCTGGGAGCAGGGTTTCCTGACAGGTTATTATAGCAGTAATACAAGTGTAGATTAGAAGTTAGCAAAAAATGAAGCTCACAGAAAAATATTTTTCTTCTAAGCAACAAAAACGTCATCTGAAAGATCACACTGAGTGGTTTGACTAAGTAACTACTTCCTTGTGAAGCCACAATATTCTCTTGACCCTAATGGGGTCTAGCTTGGGACTAGCTCACTGAGTTGTGTTTGGAACTGGAATTAAATTTGTGCTCTGTGTAACATGAGCATGCAGGAAGAAATGGGGCATTTGCTCTTAAGGCTTAATTCTACAGTTTGCTGCCAATAAGAACTCTGCTGCCTCAGTTGAAACGCAGGGGAAGAGATGCAGTTTCATTTGTTACGCCACATGATTCTTCTTGCAGCTTTTTGCAATCCAAGGGAAGTCCTTTGCCAGGTAATATTAACCAAATGTAAGGAACCCCTAGAGATTTAAAGTGGGAAATGAAAAGGCCATAGGATCATTGGTCAGTTTGCTGTATTACTCAGTCCATGTGACTTTAATGCAGTGTGTATTAAATATGTTCCATTTAGAGCCAGCTTTATAGAAGCAACAATGATCTGACAGCTAATGCGTTCGAAGCTACCACCCAGCCAGTCTCACTCCATACAAATTATCCATATGGAGGATATGCTACTACTTTTGATGGTCAACCGACTTTTACAGAGTATGGCTACTCAGGTGAAACTGGATGGCCAGCTGTAGAACAAGGTACCTAGCTAATTTTAACAGCCTCTTTGTGTTTCATGTGTATGTTTTAATTGTGAACCAGAACTACTGTAAACTGAATAAATGGCTCGGTAACTTTAAGTCTCCAAAATAACTGTCACTTGATTTGACTGTTCTCTCCACTTCAGTCCCATCTAGACCTTTGACACCTGAGAAATTTTCAGTGCCTCATACCTGTGCGAGGTTTGGTCCTGGGGGTCATCTAATAAAAGTGTTGCCAAACCTGCCTTCAGAAGGACAACCGGCTTTGGTGGAAATACACAGCATGGAGGTAAGACGGAAGTACCACTCAGATCCAAATGTGTTCTTTCTTTCCAGAGGAAGTAAAGGGAGCTTCATTTGCATTAGGAATGTCCTTCTATTGTATGTGCAGTAGTACGTAGAAAAACAATAGCTGATTTTTTTTTTCTGTTGTATATTTTTGTCTTTTTTTTTTTTTCCCCGCCCCCCTGGGAGATTTCATTGTGTAAGCAGTTGGCTTACAAGTGGCTTTGAGGCCCTCCTCTAGTAAGAGATCTTGTAGGCACAACATAAGGATCTTGCTCCTCTTCTCACAGTGGCATTTGCTGCTTTAAAACTGCATTCAGAAGAGGTGTCTAAATCCTAGGAAACTTGGGGTCTTGTTGCTTTGTTTTCTTTATTCCATGCATGTTGCCATTGACTGAAACATCTGTATCTCAGTTCCTTTCTCTGCAGGAGCTGTTTTGCTCTCCTATTGAAGGGGAATTAAATATCCCATGTGTGTTTCCAATTCTTTTGGGACTCCGTTGTTTTCCAAAGGGATTTTGATCAGCATCAGAGAGGAAGAGAACTGCAAGGGCAGCTTGTATGGGAAAAGATGACAACTCAAGGCTAAAATATCAGCAAGCAGGAGGTGGGGGCAGGGGGTGGAGGGATGTAATGACCTGCAGGCATTAGAATTGTATAAGCAACAAGGAGGCAGAAGAATGCTGTACATCACAAAGAATAAGAAAAGGAATATTTGGGCAGAATACCAAGAATAACACCTCGTGAGTTCTTTTGCTGTGGAACAGTTTCTAATGGAAAGTAGAGCTTCAGGCATTTAAATAGGACTTAATCAGGATCTCGTAGGAATCTGTGTTGTCCGGGAGTGATGGAGTGGATGGCACCATAGGTTGCCTCTCTAAATTTGTTTTGATTTCACTGTGTAGAGAGTGAATTACAAATAATGAAATAGAATAACGATATGTTTTTCATCTTATTTTTATGATTTGTGTGTGTTCTTAGACAATGTTGCAACATTCTCCAGAACAAGAAGAGATGAGAGCATTTCCTGGCCCTCTTGCTAAGTATGTCTGATAGATTGATGATTTCATTTTCCTTTGCACTTTTAAAAAGCTAGAAATGATGAGATTTAAATTGGCTGTAAATCACTTGTCAGCTTCCATATGCTAAAGTGTTGAGGGAGCTTTGACTGTACTCTCTTCCACCCCCTGTTTATTGCAGTGATGATTTCTGATGTCTGATATTTGTCATCTCATTGCATATTTATCTTCCTTTTCCAGAGAGGACACTCATAAAGTGGATGTCATTAATTTTGCACAAAACAAAGCCACACAGTGTTTTCAGAATGATAATCTAATTGACAAAGAGTCTGCAAGTCTGCTTTGGGAGTTTATTGTACTGCTGTGCAGACAGAATGGGGTATGTCTTATTCTCAAGTCTTTTAGCTAAACAATATTAACATGTGGTTAATCTATTTATGTAACAGCAGCATTAGTACATAAGGGGTGGTTACTGCTGGAATAGCGTGGAGACTTGCCAGTGAGGTAGCAAACCAGTTGCCTGAAGGTGCTACTCTAATCTTGCCTCTCAAAGTGCTAGGTAAAAGGCAGTATAGCTAATGAGTCTTTATCTGTACAGTCCCCTGAGACATGCCTTGCTTGGCCCATCTAATTTTCTGTGTTTTAACCTTCAAGTGCCTCAAATATAAAAGGGTGAAGTAATTTGTTTGAAATGCCTTTAAAATATTGAATGTGTTTTTTCTTTTAGACTGTAGTAGGCACAGACATTGCAGAGCTTTTGCTACGTGATCATAAAACTGTGTGGCTTCCTGGGAAATCGCCCAATGAAGCAAACTTGATTGACTTCACTAATGAGGCTTTGGAGCAAGCAGAAGAATCTGGTGAAGCTCAAATCTCATATCTCACTGATAGTCTTATAACAGCAATTGACAGTATTGAAAGAGAGACGGAGAGATTCAGGGAGCTGCTTCTTTATGGTCGTAAGAAGGTGAATGTTTACATTCTTGTGTTTTGGTTCATTAGTTTCTCCAAAAATGCCTATCCCTAAAACTTGAGGCACTTACATATAAGTACCATGTCACGTAACAAATGAAAATGTAAAAAATATGGTTCACACGTTCACGGTGTCATTGCCCATTTGCCACTGTACAATCCAGTTAAAGATATGTTTTGTGTCCCAGAGTTCGCAGTTTAAAAGCCATATTATTTTGGAACATATAAACATTTGACTTAGTGTTTTTTATTCGGTTATAAGATACTTTCTAAGTATTTCATTGTGTTTAAACTTGTTCCCCAGCAAACTGATTGATATGTCTTTGTATGCTCTCCACCCAAATAGGATGCATTGGAGTCTGCCATGAAGCATGGTTTATGGGGACATGCTTTGCTACTTGCCAGTAAAATGGACAGTAGAACACATGCAAGAGTCATGACCAGGTAGTAAGTTTTGTGTGGATGGTTAGTATGGTATGGACTAACCCTTTATTTTCCTTGAATGAAGTTAGATCTGCATGCCACTGTTCTTATGTGCCATGGCTGCAAAAGCATTATGGTTTAGTTATGTTGTCCACTAACTGAATTTAGTTAGGGCATGTTGCAGTTTTAATTTGATCTTCCGAGGCTTAAAATTAAGACCGCCTAATTTCAATGTGTGGATCGTTAAAAGCTACTCAGTGCCACAGCTTTCGTGTTAAATTTCCCCTGCCTACATCTTAAACCGTATTTATACATGGGCTTGCTAGCTGAGCCACCTATAAAGCTTTCATAGAATTGTTCAAAAATAAACAACAGGCATAAATGAAAACAGGCAGAGGAAATAGTTTGTAAGCTAGCTGCTCTTGAGAAGTTAAAAGTGCATGTTTGCGCACTGTGGAGATCATTGTTAGCCACCTGAAGCAGTTTAAAAAAAAACAAACCAACCCACTGTCTTGCTTGCTTTGGGGAGTTAAAGACCCTCTTTTTTCTGCTGAAGAGGAAAGCAGCTGTATTCAAACAAATTCTTTCTCTAGATATGACAGTGTGCTCTTGTCTCCCACAGCTTGTTAACCTGTGTATTCCACCTTCTGTCTGTTGTCCCTAGGAGCAAGAGGGTTGAGGTTGTTCTTGGACTGGGATTTGCAGACAGTGGAACCGTAGCTCAAATCCATTTACTCAAATTCTGTTTTAAAAATGATTCCCCCAGGCAGTTACCTATTTCAGTGCATTATTTTGCTACTGCATATATCTTTCTCATAGCTGAACTCAATATGAAAAGCTTACTTGTTTTAATTGCCTACTTGGTATTGCTTATCTGACATTTTTTATTTTTGTCTTGTGTATTGAACTTTGTAGATTTGCCAACAGTCTCCCAATTAATGATCCTCTGCAGACTGTTTACCAGCTCATGTCTGGAAGAATGCCAGCTGCATCCACAGTGAGTTATAAGAATAAGATGCAATTAAGAATTGTACATGTTTGTGTTATGAGCTATCTCATGCTGTACATTAGCAACATGCCTTTGTGTATGTGCTTATATCTAGAATGCAGGATTAGTTGCTCCTTACTCAGTCCTTACTCAGGTTGAAATTCTTATTCATGCGCTCTGCCAGTCTCAGCCTTGACGGTATCTGTTCTAATTCTAGTGCTGTGGTGATGAGAAGTGGGGAGATTGGAGGCCTCATCTTGCCATGGTACTATCCAATTTGACCAATAACATGGATTTGGAATCGAGGACTATCAGCACTATGGGTGATACTCTGGGTAACTAATTTAAAGTAGAAGCTATGGAGACTAGAATAGGGGTGGCTAATGGAAGAGGGTTTTTTTAAACTTAAGTGGCTGTTTTTGTTATGAACGAAAACAGTTGATGCCCTTAAAGTTCAACTTCTTTGCTTCTGTAGATTTTTTTTTTGTCTCGGGGATAAATATGAATTATGAATAACCCAAACAGTGCAAGATGCCATGAATTACATATGCACCACTTAAGATTAAATTCCTTAAACAATCCGTTGTATTTTATTTCAGCTTCCAAAGGCCTGTTAGATGCTGCACATTTTTGCTACATGATGGCCCAGGTTGGATTTGGAGTGTATACAAAGAAAACAACAAAGATTGTCCTAATTGGATCAAATCATAGGTTTGAATTTTGATTACATGTCTAATTAAAAAATAATGAAGGTGAAAGTGAAAGCTAAGGGTTGGAGACTTAGGGGTAATGCTGTACAGTACCACTAACCGCAGCTGCTTGTCAGATCACTAAACTAACATCCTTCCTGCTTTATTTTAAAACGCAACAGTTGCCGATACTCCGCATCTGAAACATCTTATGACCAATTTTAGATGCATTGGATGTATCCCAATACAGAGTGGAGGCAGTGGTAGATCAGTTTAGGTGTCACTGTGGTTTCAGAGATGTGGGTTTGAGCCTTGCTCCACATGTAGGCCAGAAATTGTCTCAAGTTGACCCAGCTGTATGTGACTACCTGGTCATTCGGTCTGGGAAGTCCAAGGTGATGTTAACCCCATGACACTATGTCATTGCCTGGAGCAACTGGCTTGTCTTAGCCATACTTGATGATAGATCAGTGAACTTGGGAAGACCTCTGTCCTTTTTTTTTGATCACCTTTACAAATATATTTAAATAGAAGCCTTCATCTTCAAGGCATTTAATTATTTTTTCTCCCTATTTTCTAATAGCTTGCCGTTTTTCAAGTTTGCCACTAATGAAGCCATTCAAAGAACAGAAGCCTATGAATATGCACAGTCGCTTGGTACCCAGCCTGGCAGCTTACCCAATTTTCAGGTGAAGAGCTGTTCTGTTTCTTGTTTAGTATCCCTTTTTGTTGAGAGGTAATCTTTCTTCTGTGACTGGTCTAGCATTCACATGTATGCTTTAGCCAGCTCCGAGTGGGTCTTGTCTCTCCTAAACTTCCTCTCCAAATCCTCATTGTTTAAAATATTGGAAGGTAATTTTTGCAGCATAAACTATTCTAACTTTGAAACGAGTAAATGTTTTTTACATCACATACACTGCAACTATGAACTGTTGCTTTCTTTTTGGTATCCAAGCAGATGTAGATTTTTAAGGTGATTTAATGTGCTTTTTGTGTGGGGGTTGTGTCTTAATGATCATCAAAATCCGTTTTTACTTCCTTTTAATGGTAATGTTATGAAATCCAGACTTCTAGAATGTAAAGGTAATTATCTGAATTTAGAGATTTAAAGAAAAAAATCTAGCAGGATTTATTTTGACTTTCTTGATGTACAGATTCTTACCCCTTGGCAACTTGAGTGGGGGAAACTTTTGACTAGTATTCATGTTAAATCTGGACTAGATGTGATAACAGGTCACTTGAGTTTGCGGTTGAAGGGTCAAATTGCCCCTTAGGTTCTGGGCCTGTGAATATAAATTTACCTTCTCATTCTGCAGGTTTTCAAATTCATCTATGCTTGTCGACTAGCTGAGTTGGGACTTGCTGCACAAGCTTTCCATTATTGTGAAGTGATTTCCAAAACTGTTCTTAGAGATCCCCAGTACTATTCACCTGTGCTCATCAGCCAGCTTGTTCAGGTATGTGTATGAGTGCTCCTCGGAATTAAGCCCTCATGGCTTAATATGTCATGAGCCAGGATTTATAGCTTAGAAACCTCTAAAATTGCTGGTTCTATTGACTTCCTGACTAGCAACCATCATTTTTGTAATGTTTTATTTTGACAGGTATCGTCGCAGTTGCGCCTGTTTGACCCTCAGATCAAGGAGAAACCAGAGCAGGAAACGTTTATTGAACCTACTTGGTTAGTACGACTTCGACACTTGGATGGACAGATCAAGGTATGGAACCAGTTTTTTCTAAGATTTGACACTTGCCTTCAGATTATTATGGACCCTCTTCATAAAATAATGGCTTTTTATATAAATGTGCAAGTAATATACAAGATGTGTTTGTGTGAGGCAAGTTGTGCATATACATCTTGATTCCAATAATGAGGTTAATTTGGAATTAATTACTTTTCACGTTTGCAAAAAAGCAGTTGCTTCACTGCTCGTTTCTGAATTGGAAATGGAAAATCTGAATTGAAAAGTCCTGATTTTTTTCCTTTGCCTCCAAGAAACTAACAAATGGCCTGTGTTCTTTTTTTGTTAGGATTTTCCCATCATGGGTTCTGATTTGTAACATCTGGTGTTTTTCTTTCTTCTTGCTAAAGGAGGGTGTAATAGCTTACAGCACAGATAGATCCACCCCTCAGCAATATGCCTCTAGCACACCAAGCTCTGAGTTGGACCATATCAGCCAGTGTGATGGAGCAGGAGCTACACCAGACGTGGGTCCTGGTACTGAAAACCAATTGCTAGCATCCTTGTTACCGAATATGGTCCAGCCCATACAAAGTGTACAGCTGATGCCTTCAGGTAAGTATTTTGAATCGCCCTCCTTGTCATCAAAGGGCAAAAAGGAAACTGGCCTCCAACTTTGAAAAATCATTTAAAACAAAAAACGAATTGGGTTTTATTTGTGAAATATATGTGGTTTTTCATCATTAGGACTAAAGTTTATACAGCATTAGAAGTCAGGGTACTACTTTACCAGTAAATGCCAGTTTTTTTCTGATTACACATGAACGGATATAAAGATTTTGTTCTTGCTCATAAATGAGCCTATATAGTGTGCTGTGCCCCCAATTTATCTTCCCCAAGGGGAAGAGAAACAGTAAAAAACATATTGGAAATGTGAGCTGGGAGAGTGTCGTGTCTTGGCTTTTTCACAAGAATTTGGATTTAAGTGGGCTAGATAGCTCCTGGCTCTCCAGTCTTTTGCTTAAGTCATGTCTCTTTCCATTTAGTTACTTGTAACTTCTTCAAACTTTGTACTGCAGCACCTCACGCAATTCTTGATGGATCATCAACAATGATGCCGCCTCCTCCACAGCAAGACCCTGGTGGTACTGTTCCTTTCTATCTTGTGGCCCCTCCTTCAGTTGGTCCAGGGTCTAGCTTTGCACCTCCAGGCTTTCCACATCAATATGGAGGGGCACAGCCACCCCTCTACCTGAACCCTGCAGTGCCGCCGGGGGGGCCACCACCTCTAACAGCTGATGCCCGGCCAGAAGAACGGATAAACCAAGAAACAGGTTTGGTCTCAAATGTCATCCCTGTCCTTAAGGGGACTGAAGTCTTTCAGGCAATAGAATACAGTGCATCTTGGTACTTGAAATGGTGACGTGTCAAGGGAGATCATAAAGGTGAAGAAGCCTCTTTAATAAGACCTAAATAGTATTGGTCTTGGATGCTAGGTTTGACTTGGTCATGATATGAAATTAGTAAAACCCCCACACCAGTCTGCCTAGTCTCTACTGAAGGCTCATTGGTCAGAATACTTCCTAATGTAATACATTGGCATTACTACTGGAGAGGCACATAACTAAAATTACAGGAGGGCCTGTGATTCAAATTGAAGGCAATTTTAGTACAGTGGAAAGTCATGGCAGAGCATGCTGTACGTCAAAACTGAGGCATAGAGAGGATCTTGCATAGAGCCTTTGGCACTGCATAGTTATTTCAGCTGGTTTTGATCCTCCACATAGACCAAAACCCAGTAACTCCGTGCAGACTCCAGTCCATGCAGCCCCTGGATATTCAGATTCTTTTAAAGCACCAAGTTCTCTACATAACCACTGAGAACTTGGACCTCTCTTTTGTTTTTAAAAGAATGCTTAAAATGGCTAACACCTTCTGTTGTTGTTTTTTCAAGCAATGCAGAGGCTTCCCCAGGAATCTCCAAGTCGAAAGAATTTCCCGGAGGAAAGAGAGGATGATTTCTATGGCAAAATGGCTGGCATGGTATTTCTGTCTCCTACATCTTTAATGCAGCTGACAGCGGTGAAAAATTGTGTGCAAACATAGAACTTGCTGTTTGCCAGCACTATAAAATAGTAAATGCAGCATGTGTATGCTTCTTTAGACTGAAGAAAAAACATGAGAAATTGGACATGATCTATTTGTTGTATCCATATTCGGAACTTTGTAAGAAAGCAAGACTTACTGCTTTGTGGTCTTTAAATTGCTTGCCCCATCACTTGTTCTTGCTTCTTTCAGACCAGTAGGTCGGTCCTGAAAGAGCTGTAGGATACTTCAGTGAGTAAGAGAACTTGGAGAGGGAAATTGACCCTGCTTTGCAAAATTAACACGTTTAGAACCTGGCCATAAGAAGCTGTCTCTTTCTCCTGCACAGCAGTTATATTCAGTATTAAATGCCACTGAAATTGGGCATCCCTTTGAGCAAACAATTTAGTCTTCTGAGGTGACAATTGCTTGAGGCAGAATTAGCATAAACATTGCTTAACATGGAAGCATTTGCTCACCGCTGAAGGATTCAGATGTTTTAACCACTTGTTAAGCACTTGTACAAATAGACTCTCAGGTGTTAATCAAAATTGTTAAATAAGGAGACAAAGAACTGAAGACCAGAGATAAAATGCAACAAGCCTTACTATTCAGGTGGGAGTTTTCTGTGGACTTTCATTTTTAGTTTTCCATGACCGTCTTTTAACTGTTTGAGCTGTTGATGACTCTAGGCAATGAAATGCCCTAATTTCACAATGTCCATCATAGATAGGTCACACTGCTGTGTAATCATGTAGTTAGGTTAAAGGTTTCTTTTACTTGTACACTGGACCTAAACACAAGGGCAGTGATATACTTGAATAACTAAGGCTGATCCGTCCCATGTTGTGTGGAAGCACTTAATTAAAATGGGAAAAGGTGGGAATGTACTATTTGCAGTTTTTAGTTGCTTGTTTATTAAGCACGTGCTGGCTTTATATTTAACCAGGCACCAGGACGAAGATCCAGATCTACCTCCCAGTCTTCAGCACACATGGTATGCCACATCCTGGCTGCTTCTTTCACTGAGTCTTTATTCTTGCCTACATTTCACCTGCTTCTGATGACTTAGCATCTCTCTTTTTTCATTGCTGACTTTTTTTTTTTTTCCAAAGAAGGAATTTACTTGTGCAAAATTAAACCTTGTTTGAAAAGTTAATAGTGAGAGGATTTAAATTGCTGCCTGTTGGTAATGCAGGGCTACGGGCGGAGATCACGAACCACTTCCGAGTCCTCCACCCATTCAATAGGACGAGAGAGATCTAATTCAGCGGTAAAGCAGCCCTCTCCTCCTCCCCCATCCATTCCTGAAGGGAAGGAGACCAAGAAAGACAACAAGAAGGAGGTGGCATCTAGAAAGGTAAATTGCACTGAATATGCAGTTACAACAGCCAGTGATGACCGTCAACTAAGACACGTGGTTTCCCTAAGCTAGGAAATGGAAGGCTGCCTTGCTGAGTTGTTGCTAGACTATATGTCACCTTCATTTATATGTTAACTTCTTAGCCGAAACTCTGACACGTGCACAGTGCTGTTAGTTACGTACTTGTATAGGCACTGAAGCATTGCTTCACTGCTTTCTTATTCTCTTCTGGGGCCAGTTCAAAATTGCCTTGTCTGAATTTATAATCCCCAGTGGATTTAGTCCAGGCATTCTCTGAGACCTTATCCTACTCCCCTCCCTAATCTGTTTCTGCTTCACTGACATTGGTCTCCTGTCCTTGCATACAATTCTGTCTACTGGGGAGAGCTTCCCCTTACAGCTTCTCCCATCTGGCTGAGCCTTCTTGTATCCCTCTGCCTCATTAAAACTCACAATTTCAGACATCACCTGAAAGCAGCTTTTCTCTCTTCCTTATACACCTGGAGTTTTTTTATTAATTTTAAGCAAAACCATTTTGGAATAAGCTTAAGTGAAAAGACACTAATGCATTGGAACTGTTGTATGTATGAAGTGATTTTTAACTCGGCTGCAAGCGGCCTTTTGGAGGACAACACTAAAAAGACTTGTATTTATTTTTAGAGTGGTGCAAATTGGTTTCGATGGCTGATGGGAAAAGGAAAGAATGAAGCTCACCTTCCAGACGATAAGAACAAATCAGTAAGGGTCCTAAACCACAGCGCACATCGCACGTGTGAATTTGCTAAAATGGTTTTCTAGTGCACTGGTTACATTTTGCTTGGCAACATGTAAACAAATACGTGACACACAAATGTCCTTCCTCAGTGATGAATTAATTCTGAAATGGATTTTCAAAAAATGACTTGAAATGGCTTGCTGCTTAGCTGGTTGTGTGACCTATGTGTACTACTGACCAAGATCTGTGATTTCTTCATAGATCGTTTGGGATGAAAAGAAGCAGCGCTGGGTCAATTTAGATGAGCCAGAAGAAGAGGTAAAGATCTGAGGAAATTCTAGTTTGTTAAATGGATGATGATAATTTATGGTGGGGGGGTGTTGATTGTAGCCGTGTTGGTCTAAGGACATAGGCAGACAAGGTTCTTTGGGTAAATGTCATCTCTTTGATTAGTTTGTTTAGGTAATCTAATAAAAGAGGTCACATTTACCCAAAAAAGCTTGTCTGCCTAATGATCATATAAATGCTTCAGAAGTTAATAGGAACTATAGACAGTGGCTAAGAATCGCCTTTTGTTAGATTGCCTTGCATTACAATATAGTATCTGCAGCTGAAGTGGCTTTTCTGCCTTCAGTTACTGGTGAGAACTGACTGAGCTTTAAAAATGGAATTACTCTGACTTTACATAAGTGTATCTGAAGACTATAATCTGGCTTTTTGTATAGAAGCTGATATCTAGACTAGTATTTCCCACCTGGTTGATCACCTGGTATGATACAGTATAGCTTGAAACATGGGAGGGGAGAATGAGTCTTGGGGAACTGAAAACTTCAGAGTCTGAAGCAAAGAGGACATCTCCTACTGCCCTGTGTGTAATCTCGCCCACTGAGGTCAACTGTTTTCTGTTGGTTTCTTGTAACATACATTGTATAGGCTTAGAACTGTTACAACCAGTGTGTATTTTACTCTAACATTTACTATAAAATGTATTGAAAACATCAGCATTAAACACTGCTCTTCAGCGTGCCATTAATTTTGTGTTTCTTGCCTACAGAGCAAGCCACCACCTCCTCCGCCAACAGGGTTTCCTAAAGTTCCCCAGGCAGCTCCACCTGGACCTGGGGGTCCACCTGGTGCCTCAGTCAACATGTTCTCCAGAAGAGCAGGTAAGAACACAGCAATAGGTGGCTTTCTTTTCTATAGAGAGGAAGGTTTTAAGATTTTTCCTTAAAACAAGTGTGTCAGCCCTTTGGGAGACTGCTTTTCTCAGGAGGCACCTGGCAGCTCAATTATATCATGGAGCTGTGTATACTAGGTGTCACCATGGCAATCACTGCTAGTGTTGTGTGCTATGTCTCGGGAATTCACCATCCCAGCTCTTGGGTCTGTTCTTTCTTGATCTTGGAAGATGCTCTAACCAGAAAACGGCCTGTCTTAATTTTAAACGGCTAATGCAGAATGTTTCATTGCCATGTTTATGTTTTGCTGTTCAGCAGGAAGCAGAGCTCGTTATGTGGATGTTCTAAATCCAAGTGGAGCAAAATCAAGCAGTGCTGTTCCTGCCCCGTCAGACCTGTTTGCCCCACTGGCACCCATGCCTATCCCTGCAAACCTGTTTGTACCAAACTCAGGTGTGTAAGCCAAAGGTGGATAAATTGCAGTGAGATAGCAGACAAGCTTCCTTTAAGATGCCTATGTGTCATAGTCTAAGTCTAAAAAATATTAATTCCTCTTATCTGTTCTGAATTTTAAGAGACAGGGAGGTCCATATCAGCTTAGACACCGTAAAAACTGCTGCAGCTCCATAAACAGCCTCCTGTAGAAAATCTGTAGTAAGCAGGTTTATGTGATCTGTTACAAGATCATTAGGACTGAGAAGCAGGGGCATATAGTAATGAGAGGGAATAATTCCACCACCTGCACCATAAACAGAACAGTGCTTTTAAACAGTAATGTTATGCAGTAGGTCTTCAGTTTCATAGGAAGTGAGAGGCTGTACTAGAACCCTTGGGAGCCCTAAGAAAGCAGTGCAAGCTACGTGCGTTCTTATGTAGATAATAACTTGTTTTGCATCCCTCAGTTTGATTTTTGCTGGACGTTATTCTTTAACCATTGAAGCGTTCACATTTCACTAATTGCTGCCTGTCAGATCACATTTTTTTCCTCACCTGCTGCTTTCTGGCCAAGGCTGTCTATTTTAGACTTTAGACTTTAAAAGCATATTTGGTTGCTACAGATCCTCTGCTTATACTCCAGTGTTTATACTTTTTTAGAGGTTCCCTACCTAAATATATTAATCTCTTATATGCAGCTAGCTTTAATATAAATAGCTGCACACGTGCTCACTGGGCCAGACTAGCAGCTAGCTCTGAGGGGATACTGAGGAAGTAATTCTTCTGATATGTCTTCGCTTTGCAGATGATCAGATCAGTGTAACTTTAAGTGAGAGTTTTACCTGTATCTCCTGTAGTTCCAGAGGAACCCCAGCCTATAGAAGGGAGTGGGGCAGTCGAGCAGACACCAGCTACAAATCAAGCCAACACTGATGCTGCTGCAGCTGCAGAACCACAGGTAGGTTGGTAAGACTGCAGACTATTCGGTGCCTCCCACTACAGCTTTAATTGACAAACCAAGTATACTGCACTTGCAGTTTTCTAGCAGCAAAACCTACACACTGTTCCTGTGCACAGACTTAATCCCTTGTGACAGAAAAGGAGAGAGAAGGGAAAGCAGAAGGGTGATGAGTAAAGACCAAAAAAAGAAAAATCTTAGCAGGTTTAGGTTCTTTACCTGGCACTGGGTGCAGGCATTGTGAGCATGGTGTTTGCTGGATAAGGACTCCAGCCTTTTGTTTTTTCCTGGTGCATGCAGTCAGCTATGCCACTGGTCTGGTACCTTATCGTTGCTGAATCGGGTGACGGGCTCCATTTATAGAGAGCAGTTATGTCTTTCCAGTGCTCTAGTACCCTTTATCTGGTTCATGTCGTTCACTGTTCTGTTTAATCAAAGCACATCGACTGTATTTGAAATTCATTGAGTACTGAGGCAGGAGTCATTTCCTCAAGCATCACTATTTTTGGGCTTGCAACATAAAATATTACAATGCCAATATCTTATCAAGATAGAGTATTTTGTCTAGATCTGCAACTTCATAGGATGCAAATGATGGCCGTTTGGTGAGACTTGTTAAATCCAAGCGCTGACAACATGCTATCACATTGGCACGCGGAAGAGAATATCCTCCAAGTGTTTCCATAATACCAAGGAGTCCTCACTATTTAGTTCTTAGCCATGACAATTGTCATTCTACTTGAATGCTTTTGGCTCCTATACATTTCCAAAATGCTATTTTAACTCCCCTGATGTGTATAGTAAAATGTTACTGTTAGAAAAAATTGAGTATAGCCCCGAGTAGGACAGTGCCCGCAAGCTTCCCATAATACAGAATTTGAGAGCCCTCATAGCAGTTAGGCACGTCAGGCATGTTACGTCAGTGCTTCGTGTACTTCAGTGCTTATTTGCTTCAGAGTGTTTTAATGTATGCACAAAGGAAATTATCATTCTGGTGCTAATCTACATATGATCTTCCTGATTTTAAATGAAGATCCACAAGGTTGCATTTGATTTGGGGGTTTTTTGTTTTACATTTACAGTATTTAAATTCTGCCATGCTTCCTCCTGGTTCTGAACTCCCTGCATCCAATCCAGATGGCTCTCAGTCAGGCGAGGTAAGGTTTGATTCAAAGCAGATGCCTAATGACTTCGTACGGTATGTTTAACCATTAGGCTGTAGAGGCTTTAGCAGGCATAATCTAAAACAGCAATTAACTATTGATTGTTGACTAGCTGAGATGGAAACTTAGTGACTGCATCCAGAAATGGAAGTGCTAGAGGCCAAAGTTCAAGTTAAGTGTCATCGCTGTGGCGAGAACACCTTTTCCACATTGGTTTTTTGAAAGGCCCTTCTAAGAGTGAAGTGTGAAGTTAAACATTTGCAGGGTCTCTCTTTGCCTCTGTGTGTGCATTTAATGTCACTAATATTAAATGCAAAATACACAAAGAAGAGAATAGACCACTGTGTGCCAGGTGGGATAACATGACATTTTGTTCCTACTAAATGTTTTCTGTATCTACATAATTTCATGCTTTAAAAAAATCCTTTTTGATTTTAAACTAACTTCTGGCTTTTTTTTTTTTTTTAACATGAAGTTGGTTTAACCTTTGGCAGAACAAAACTTTTAATTAAAATAAAACTGAAAGCTTGGGGCAGTGACTTGCATGACAGTTTTATTTGTGTTTTTGTATGTGTGTGTTCTTGCTGTTTTGTAGCTTTCGCGCTCTAGTTCAATGAGTTCATTATCACGTGAAGTAAGCCAGCATTTTAATCAGGTACATGTGGCTGGCCGTTCTCACTTGCATTAACCTCCCCCACCCTTTTTAATTTGCTTTTGCTCAGTTCCTTACTAATGCTGCTTTCAAGTCATTGTCTTCCTTTTCTCCATATCACAGAAATAACATTGAGAGTAACCAATGATGCAGTGTTCCTTTTAACACTCAAACAGGGTCTTTAAAGATTCACGCTTACCAAAGACAATGCACAGAATCTAGGCATGCTTTTATTTTTCTTTCCAAGTAATTCACCTGGGGATTTTGATCAACTGTGTCCCAAGATAGCAAAGAAGACAGTTGCTTTAAAAAAAACAACAACCCCCCTACCTCCCCCAAAACAACCAGACCAAAAAAGAAAAACTTCGCTAGGCTGCAGCCACTCTCAAAATCTTAGTGGTAACGTTGCCCATTTCGTCAGCGAACAGTCCCTGTAGGAATTAAAGGAATGCTTCATCTCTGCTGTGAGTTTCAGTACTCTGGGTCATGGTAAAGGGCTGACGGAATCTTTTTCTGGTGTTTAACTAAAGCAGAATAGTTATTGCAGATGGTGTGTATATTTTTTGGGGAGGCTGAAAGTCTACTAACAAAAACAGAAGATACTAATTCAGTAAAGTTGCACTGGTGTGTTTTGTTTTTGGTTTTTGCATGCTTTGGATTTTGAGAGCTGTTGACAGTTTGTGCATGTGATATTGTTTTGCTAATACTTACATTAAGCAAGTATTTTTTTTAAAAATGCAAAACGTGTCAGCACTTTTTGCAATTGTATTAAAATCTGCTGCTCTGTATCTATTAGATATTCCTGTGAAATATATTTTTTTGTACAAGTAAGCAATTCAGGCTTGGGAGAGGTGGTACAGTTCTGTTGTTTTGCATAGCACATTAACTTATTAATCTGTTTTCTAGCCTCTCAGTGGCGTACCACCGTCAGGGGGACCTCCCACTGGCACTGTTCAGTTCTACAACCCTTCTCATTTTGCACATGTGAGTGAAATCCTTCTGTTGCTGCCTGGGTTTATTGACCGCGAAAGTAAAGTAACCTAGCTAAATATTACCTATATAGCTGTCAATCGCAGTGAACCTCCTTTCCTTTGGGTAACTGCCTTCCCAAATCTGCTTTCAAAAAGTGCTTCAGCATGGCGACAAATACCAGCTGCCTCTTTTTTTTTTTTATCATGCCTGCGCTCCTTCTGTTCTGCCTTTGCTTTCCACCTCTTACGCAGCCTCTTTTCTCATTCCTACTGATGTCGCTCATCTCTTCCACACCACCTTTTGAGTCCTGTCTACCCTTCTCCATCTTTCAGGTCCCCATCTACACCTCTCCTGCTGATTCCACAGCACTGGCTCATTTAACCTACTATGCATTTTCTGGCATATTTCCCTTTGTTTGGCCTGTCTCCATAGTGTTTGGACACATGGTGAGATCAAATCACTGAGCTTGTTTTTAGGCTGTGTTCCTACCTCGCAGCAGGAATATTGTGGTGGCTTTGCAACAGGGCCTCTCTCTCCCATCCTGGTCATCACTTGCGCTGGGTAGAATCAAGCTAGGTGTTGGAATAGGTTTTTAAAATACATGACATGGCATTTTAATGCTAATGTCATTTGACAGGCACATCATCTGCCTTGTAGAAGTCATAGCAGATCTTGTACGTAAGCAGTCTGCTGTGTGGTAACATGGCTGTTTTAATCCTGCATGTCACATTCGGGTACAGACCAATCCAGTTCCCATTTAAGTCATTTGAAATTGGATTAGTGCCTTAAGCCTGTTATGTCCAAAACAAATTGGTTCTTTACCTTGGAGAGAAAAAATACTAGTCAGATTTTTTCAGGGGCTTTACGTTCAGTAGATAAGGGGGCGGTTAAGTTGCTTGGTGGTTTGTTGTTTATTTTTCTCTTTAAATCTTTTCAGTCTCCTGTACCCACTGGAAGTTCAAGGATGGGAAGAATTGGACAGAGAAAATACCCAACATTGAAATAGATAATGGCGGAGTGTTTGGAACACTTTCATGCTAGTTTTGGGTATACAAAAACCAGCTCAAATTTTATGGCACGTGGTTATCAGTACTATCTTGCAAGTGATATGACAGTAATTTAATGCTGGCTGATTGCTTTTAATGGGTCTTCCTACTTGCAGCTCACCTACGTGAATCATTACCAAGCAAGGGTTAAAAAAAAAAAAAAAAAAAACTTCAAAGATGATTAGGTCTTTCTTTCCACTGGGGGTGAAAGGTGGACAGGGACAGGAAACAGTTACTGTCTGTTACAAAAACCATCTCTACACTGCATACACAGTTCTCCATTGAGGTTTTTTTGAAACCTGATGTGACTTAAAGACAAATTAATTTCTAAGGACTCCCTAATTTCTGAGGGATGCCTCCCTCCCAATGGAGGACACGCCCACACATTAACACTTGACTTGGGCCTGAAAAGGACTGTGCACAATTTAATATATGGGAAACCATACTGGTGTTTGTCAGTATATGACGGTTGAAGACACACATCTGAGAAATGCCTCACATGCAATTTTTTTGGGAGATGGGGCCACAGCTCATCCAAATAAATTGACCTATATTGAATGAAAACTGTGACTGTAATAAATCTAAAATGAATCTGATCTGGATCTTATCTAGTATGTATGTAGTTTGTGTTTTAGACTACTTGTAAAACAAATTGTATATTCTGAAAGAAGCTCTCTGTATAATAGCCAACGCTGTACTATTTCTGACGAGTGAGTGAGTGTTCTTTTTAAGTGCAATATGGTTACTTGCTTTCTCTCAAACTCTTGGCACCATATAATTAGGGTGGTAACAGCTTGAAAGTTGTTGAAAAATGTTCTTGTTGAGTGCCAGAATCCTCTGTCCTTCAACTAAACTAACTAAGGTCTTAAATAGTTAACAGATGAATTTCAAACCATACTAAATTAGGTGAACTAGGTCTCTCTGCCAGTGGACTTGAAGAAAAGCTTTAGGTTTTAATATAGAAATTCTGAAAACTATTGAGGTGCAAACATGAATTGTGAAAAGTCAAAATGATCCACCTAGAGAAAATACACTTGAAAATATTTATTGAATCATTAGGTCACATTTTCTTTAGGATTTGCCAAGGAAGCTGATTAATGTTTGCAATTCTGCCCACAACTAGAAATAACGTAAATGTGGAATTGCTGATGTTGTCCCTTTTTGTTTTTTCTTTCCTCGGGTAATGTGACCAGCTTTCTGAAATCTGGACAGCCTTAAACATGTTCCAAAGGGATTACATATGGGATTGAGGTGTGTTGTTTGGAAGAATTCATAGCCTCCCAATGACTGTCCATGCTCTAAATCCTTGAGTCGGGCAGCAGCGATCCATGTGTTGGGGGGTTTTTTTTTTCTCTCCTAACTCAAAAGCCCTGTTCAGCTACTTGGCTTCCTCCAGTCCAGCCGTACTGCTGACGTGTCTTTCAGTAGAGACTGCCAAGCATCTTAATTCAAAGAACGCTTCCTCTGAGCTGGGAGCTGCTATCTTTCCTAAGTGTTAGATTTGACACTGTAAATTCTTAAATAAAATATTTTGCGCTCTGGAGCACTTTCACATTTTACTACTTCCTGTGGTTCTTGCTTAGCCAGGGGGCTTGCCCGTGAAGTGCTTTCTCGTACAAGGAAACCTCCCTGCAGTACCCAGCCTCTACTCCCGAGGCCTCTCCTGCACAAAACTACTGCTCGGTCTGCGGGGTGGGCTGTCCAGGCAGGGACCCAGCGGGGTGCACGGGTGCGCTTGCATCTCCCTCTGCTCCCTGTTCCACCCACCTGCGTGCCAGCTGCGTTTGCTGTGGAGAAGTGGAGATGGAGGCATTGGACCCGATGGTGGCTCGTGGACCTGCTCCCTTCTCTTTTGCAAGCTTTCCGGTACAAGTGCCTGGCAAGAGATGGGATTGACTGCCGTTGTCCTTCACCCAATGCGGGGGCAACCACCACATTGGCCTCCTGTGTAGCTGGTGGGCACCCTGCGCTGGACGTCCCCCCTTGCCCTGCTCCTGGCCTGGGAGCTCCTGGGCCCCGCACAGGGTTTTGAGCTCATCCCGATGCACTTGAGTTTGCCTTCGCTTCCGGCTCGGCCTGAACCATGCAGCGGTGAGCCCTCCGCAGCTGCCCTGCCAGAGCCCCCTGCTGCCCCTCCTCGCCGGGGGGAGGGGAAAGGGGGTTGTCGCCTGGTTGCTAGGGGCGGGCCGGGCCTACTCCGGTTGCTAAGGCCGGACCTACTCTGGTTGGTAGAGGCGGGCCTACTCCGGTTACTAGGGGCAGCTCAGACCTATACCTGTTGCTAAGGGTGGGCCTACTCCGGTTGCTAGGGGCGGGCCGGGCCTACTCCGGTTGCTAGGGACAGGCGTACTCCGGTTGCTCGTGCCAAGCCAGTCCTACTCCGGCTGCTAGGGGCGGGCTTACTCCGGTTGCTAGGGGCGGGGCGGGCCTACCCCGGTTGCTAGGCCCGAGCCGGGCCTGCTCGGAGCCGCGGAGGCCGTCGGGCCCGCAGCGGTGAGCGGGAGCCCGCGGCGCCCGGGTGTCTTCCCGCAGGCCGGGCAGGAGGGAGCCGAGAGCTGCCCTGGAGCCTCCTGGGCCCCCCTGTGTTACATGAACCACGGCCGCCTCCCTGCCCGCGGCGCGTGGGAGCTGGCGCAGGACGGGCCGCGCGGTGGAGCGCCCGTGCCCGTGGCCGGGGGCTTTGCCGGTGCTCCCAGC
>NW_017728925.1:15591060-15655195 GCF_001723895.1 Crocodylus porosus
GCCCGGCGTCGCAGTTATGGTTCACGCAGGGGAACGTACAGCACCGGGCGCCACGGCGCCGTAGCGCGTGCAGCTGCCGGACCCTCCGGAGTGGCAGGCTCGGCCGGCGCCGGGGAGGACCGTGAACCCCCCCAGCGGGCTCTCGGGGTCGCACGTGGACGGACGGGTGTGGCAGGAGCATCAGGCCATGTGGAAAGAGGCTGGGGACAGCGCGGCGTCCCCTGCGGAGGATCGCCCCGACACGGGCTCCTCGAGGTTTCCCCGGGGTGAAATCAAAGCTGGCTTGCAGACTATGTTGTTCACCCCAAAGCCTCCCCGGCAGCCCAGGCTGGAGCGCGCGGCGTCTCTAGATGAGCAAAGCTGGAGGCGGAGGAGGCGCCGGCTGTTGAAAACGAGCCAGGAGAGCTTGACGGACCCCAATGAGACCAGTTCCTCCAACGGGTCTCTCCAGGAAGCATCCCCGAGTCCTCCCGTCACGAGCAGAGGAGCATCCCTTGGCAACCATTGGCATCCAGGCTCCTTGCGGGATGCCGCAGAAACGAGCTCCTTCGGGAAGAGCAAGGGAAGCGGTTCTGACTCGGAGAAAGAAGCCTTCGAGCAAGGAAAGGCCCTTTCTAGCGGCAAACCCCAGCTGCCCCAAATCGCGCCTCCTCGAGCTCTGCCCCCAATGGAGCTCAACGTCATCTCGCATGCGCTGAGGACAGCTCATCGGATCGACTCGGATTGCGCGGATTACCAGCGCTGCTCTGGGAGCAAGCTGGTGAGGCAGAGCGGCAGCAGCCTGAGCGACACCACCAGGCTGCACGGCAGCGGGATGGTCTGCGATAGCTGCTCCACGGACTCCATGAAGTCTTCGTTCAGCCTGCTGGCCCCCATTCGCGCCAAGGATGTTCGCAGCAGGTAGGTTCTCCAGTTTTATGCTTCATGGAGATGAAGGCACTTGGTCCCGGGTGGCAGCTGCCCTGCCAATGTCTCGTGGCAGTGAATGCAATATTGCTAGTTACGTCCTCCTCACTATTCTCACCAGTGTGGGAAGGGCATATATATTGTATTTGTGTATGTGGCAAAACTCAGCAGAATAGCACACTGGGGATGATAAGACTTGGGACTAGGGTGGCCATCATAGACAGTCCAGTTGTCCTCTGTCTTCTCTTGATGCAAAACCAAACGCCTTTATGTCCTCTATTTTCCTCTTGAAGAGAAAACCAGAGGACATAGAGGCATCGGTTTTGTATCGAGAGGACAGAGTAGCAGAAAACCGACATGTCCCCAATGACGGCCACCCTACCTGGGACCAGAGCATTTGGTGCTCGTCAAAGAAGTGGTGGAAATATTCTGAGGACATGAATAAAGGGTGGAAGTGCTAGTCACCGGCTGTGTTAGTTAAGGCTTTGCAGCAGAATGCTCTTCCCCTGTGCAGCTCTGAAGGTTACGGCTGTGTTTCAAAGATGAAAAGCCTGTGAGAATTACAGGGGGGGGGATGTCTGCCAGGGTGATGGACCATGGAGCATTGTTAATTTTGCTTGAGGGTATGTGATTATGAGAACCAGCCCAGCCATCTGACAGTAGTGCAAGCGTTGTCCTCGTTCTTGTAAGGACTGAGAGGCCTTCACTGCTGGCGATGGCAGGAGGAGTTGACATAACTCAGCAACAACTTGTGTCCTAAACCTCAAGGTCTCTAGAATCCCCTCAGCAGGGAGCACCATGTACTTCCTCCATGCTTTCTTCTGGAATAGGCTACAGCAGTATCTCCTTCAGAGTGCACTGGGGAAAAAAACACTTGTGCCTCTATCTGAGCCACATGTTTTTTTCATCACAGAATGTCAATGTCCACCCGAGCCTAGCAGCTTGTCAGGCTAGCATGGGTAAGGTACACCAGTTTCCACTGACATCTGCCCATCAGTGAGTGGCGTGGCTAATATCACCTCCTGGGACCTTTGATTCCCTGGCTCACACCATAGTACACATTTACAGCTGGGCCTGCAAGCAGCAACCTGTGGCACAAGTCTAGCACAAGAATGTTGCTTGGCTCCTCTGGAGCTGTAGGAGGTCAGCATAACCACCCTGCCCCAACCACTTTGCAGTAGCTCAGAAAATGTTTGAGAAGCCGAGGAAGGCCTCAAGCAAGCAAGCCTCTGATTCCAGGCAGCCCCAAACTTCCGGGTGTGTTTTATCTCTGAACCTTAAGGACATATTCACGTATGGCATCTTCTCTTCCTCATTTTCCTTCCTGAGTCTCCTTTTTCTCCAACATACAGTAGATTTAGCTGGTTGCTTTGGAATGCTGTGCATTCTTCTTTTGTCAGCCACCTGGCTTATCACTCCAGTCCCCCTCGTCTGGCTGCCAGCAAACCCCTTCTGTAGGGGCCTCAAACTGAACAGTATGATTGTATGCAACAAGTATTACTAGTGCATAGAAGTTGGCACAACCCAGCTAACTTAGTAAGCAAATATCCTGCAACACTTCCAAATGGCCAGAGTAAAAGTTTGCCGCCTGCATATCCAGTAGCACGTGGAACTTCTTGTTACAAAACAAAGACAAAGCCAGGAGCCTAGCAAGATTCAAAAGCAGATTAGACCGTTATATGAATAAGAACATCCCCTGTTGCATTAACTAGGATAAATAGTTGAAGGGAGTATACATCCTCATGCTTTATTGCACAGGTAAGCTGTTAGCTGTCTGGTACTGGGGGAACACTACTCCTGAGGACAAGTCAAGGTCTCCTTATTGGCAATAGGTTTTCTTGCACCTTCCTTTGAAGGTGCAAGGCACAAGTTCAGGGCTAGACCATTGATCAGTTCAACCTTCCCTAGCACTATGCTGTTGTCATTATTTACAGGGTTTAAGGCTCAGTCTAAGCAAGATTAAAAGTGCTTATTCAGCCTGCTCTCCTTCTGCCCTGGCTTCTTGCCTGTACAGAAGGAGGTGGGTGGGGCCAGCCATTTTGAATGTTACATCATTTTGGACTTAGGGCTTCCAAAGCCTTTTATTTACAGGATCTTATGTGTAAAGCAACACAAGAATAAGATGACATGAATTTCATTCCTGAATTGCCTGCTGTCAGAACAATGGGAAGCCCATCACAGTATGTGACAATATACAGGGAACTGGTTCACATTGCTCTAGCGGGGAGGAGCGAAGCACAGGTGTTAGAACAGCCCCAAATGGAAGTAATATTTAAGTGGTCAGAAATCCCATTACCCTTTGGTTGTTTTAACAACATTAGGGCTTTTTTGCTCTCTTGCCTTCTCCTTTGCTTGCAGAAGCTATCTGGAAGGCAGCCTTCTTGCAAGCGGGGCACTGCTGGGAGCAGAGGAACTGAACAGATACTTCCCTGATCGGACCATTGGCATTTTTGTGGCCACCTGGAACATGCAGGGTCAGAAGGTGAGGAACAGGCATGTCTGCCTTTGGCTGTGGGTAGTGGAAGTTTCCCCTGCTCTGGTTAAGGGAACAGCACACTACTGCTACTTCCTGAGGAGTTTTCACTTTCTATCTGCCTGAGGAGCTTAGGATCTGAAGCTGCCCAGCCTTTGTCCATAATCCTAACCCCTCTTATACTTGCTCAGCTGTGCAGAGGAGCCCAGCTTGTAATGGTGAAGTTCTGCAATCTCCACTATTGCCTTTGAGGAGAGCAGCTGCTGCTTTATTACTTGCTGCTTTGGTTATTCTCCAAGGTGTGAGTTTTACCAGGGAATGGTCATAACCCCACTCTTGCATACCGGTGAGGGCTTCAACCACGTGATTTAGGGTTTGAGGCAGAGGGATACTGAGCAGCACTTGGGGAAATTTAGCAGTGTCTGTAGGTACTCCCTCTGAAACCTGCATCTTAAAGGAGGTGCTGCTCACTAGACAGTTCTTCGCCATCTCTGGTACCACTGATGCCTCAGCAGTCAGCTAGCTTACACTGCCACAGGCCACCAGAACACAGATGGGGAGCTCCTCCGACAAACACCCACTGTTGTCTTGTTTATGGTGTCACTGGGAACTTTGCTGGCCTGGTCTGCCTCCTTGTTACCCTCTTTTAAGGCTTAGAAGCTTCCACTGCAGTCAGCCTTGCTCAAGGCAACCAGTACTTTCTCCTGCTTTTCCCAAGGAGGAATCCCACTCAGGTCTCTTGGAGTGTTTGGGACTTTGACTGGCCTAGCTTTTTAACCTCAGGTAGCCTTACCTCATTGTTAATAAGGGTTAAGGCTTCACCACTATGAACAGCTCATTGCCCCCAAGCGGGCAAAATGGCAACAGAACAAAGTCCAGCCTGTGCACACACAGGCATGTGCACTCAAAAACCCATCAGCCTGAGCAACCAGCCTCTTCTTCCCAAGGAAGCATCCCACTCAAACACTTAGTTGGCTGATTCCTGTTTTCACCGGGATTTCAGCAGTTCTTGCCTTCTTATGTTGGATAACCCAGCTGTGAATTGTTCACTGAACCAAACCCCACTGCCAGATTGCCAGAAAGTGTAATTCAGCAATAGAACACAAACCTGCAGACATCTTCCCTCAACCCCCCCTTTTTCAGAGCAAAACCTGTTGGAATGGTGACACTGAGCACCTTGGCAGAGAGGTGAGTAGGCTTCACTCACGTTTTGAGCTGCTAAGAGCTAAGATATTCTGTGGATGTGAATAGTCATTGTGAGTAACAAATGGTTTATTCACCTGTTTTGCAAAGGCTGAATTGATTGCATGGTTGGTGTAGCTTGTAGATTTGGCTGGACTTTCCTCCCTCCCTGTTCTAATCGGTTGCATAACCATAGTGTGTGTCTCTTCTGCAGGAACTGCCAGAGAACCTGGATGACTTATTATTGCCCACTGACCCTGACTATGCCCAGGACATGTACATCATTGGAGTTCAAGAAGGCTGTCCAGACAGGTAGCAAAAGCAGTGAGATGAATCAGCCTCTTTGCTTCTTACCCACTATCGTTGGTTTCCTTTTCAATTAGCTTGAAAACTCTTTGAAGCAGGATCTTATTTTTTTGTACTTTAACAAATCTGTATAAGCCATAGTATAAGAATTACCCTTCTCCCCAAATTTGGCACAATGCCCTATAATGGTTGGGGTGTACTATGCTTACTCTCATGTCAGCATAAGACCCCTGTGTATGAGAGAGAAGGAGCTTAGTATGTGCAAAGGTTGGGAAAGCGAAGGACCTGCATTGTGACAATCTTGCACAATGCTGCTGTTGGTGCTGAGGTCTGGTTTGGAGGTTCTCTGCTCTCTCAGGGGGGCTTTTTACACCATCTTAGTATTGACTTCCCCCTCTTTAGTGCTCCCTGCTCACTTGTCCCCTTCTGCACCAACATAGCCCAACCGTGTGACATGGCTGTTGTCTTCCCCTGCAGAAGAGAGTGGGAGATCCGTCTCCAGGAGACGCTTGGGCCCCATTACGTCATGCTATTCTCAGCTGCACATGGCGTGCTCTACATGTCAGTCTTCATACGGAGAGACCTCATCTGGTTCTGCTCAGGTGTGCTGTTACCTAGTGCCTGGAGGAGGTGCCTGTACAAGGGTTGCATGCTGCACAAGGAGCAAACAGAGATAAATGCAGTGACCTAAAGGAAATGGGCAGGTTCCTCTTAAGAGATGAAAGTGCTTGGGATGCTCATGATAGGAGATCTCTATGGGGGTTGTGATGCTTACCAACTTCTGGGGATGCCTGCAGGGTCAGCCCCAAATCTATTGTAAATGCAAGCCAGAGGGACAGAGTCTCAAATAGGAAATCTGCAGTGCTCTACATTTCCCCATTTTCCTCCTTAAAAGAGCTGGAGCTTTGGCTCCTCATGGGCCTGTGTTTGGATCATAAATTGGGAGCCTCAGGCCTTCTAAGCAGCGCCTCACTCAGCTGGAACATCGTTTTCCCCCACAGCTGTTCCCGTAGCAGTGACTGCTTTCCTTTCTTCCTACAGAGGTGGAGTATTCCACTGTGACAACACGGATCGTGTCTCAGATCAAGACCAAGGGAGCACTGGGGATCAGCTTCACCTTCTTTGGGACCTCGTTTCTCTTTATTACATCCCACTTCACATGTGAGTCACTTAGAAGCTTACCACAAAAGTCCTGTGTGTGTGTTTTGGGAGAGGTGGGGAGATGATTTCCTTGGCTTACAAATAGACACGCCTGTTTACTGTATTAGTTACTGCTCAAAGGTTGCTGTGCTGTGAAGCTACTGTTCTTTCCTTTTTGGTGCTGGTAAAATGGATCCATTCTGTGTCTTGTTTATGCAGCAGGATTTAAACCTTGAGGAAACATAGTATGGAATAAACTCTGAAACACTGTTTCATCTTTTGTTAGATTTGAGATCTCACCCTTTCCCTCCAACTGTCTTAAAAGCCCTCTAGTTTGACTCTTGGCAGCTGTCCTCTGGTCTGTTCAACATCCATGTTATCCATCCACTACACACCAAAAGCAGCAGCTAAAATTCTTTCTTGCCTTTCGTTACCTTCCCTCATCCATCACTGCCTTTTTAGCCTGCCTGCCCTTTGGTGCAGGGATTATCTGCTTAGAAAGAGCCTAGCACATTTTAGAAGAGCCTAGCCATCTACTTAATAATAATACACAGTGATTGAATAGAAATTCTGAAGTCTTCATCTTTCTGGGTGACCTGGCATCACTCGCACTTCTGTCTTTCTTTCAGCTGGAGATAGCAAAGTGTATGAGAGGATGTTGGACTATAATAAAATCATCCAGGCCCTGGCACTTCCCAGGAATGTTCCCGATACAAACCCTTATCGGTCCAGCCCTTGTGAGTATCCCGAGATGTACGAGGCCATGTCTGCTTGTGTGCAGAAATGGCTTGTGCAATAATCTATTGCCTGAACACAGAGGTCCAGGGTTGATGAAGTCCTTTTTACTTGGATTTGCAGCTGATGTCACAACTCGCTTCGATGAGGTGTTCTGGTTTGGAGACTTCAATTTCCGGCTAAACCAGGATCGAGAGGCTGTGAATTTAATCCTGAACCAGAACCTGGAGATGGACATGTCCAAGCTACTGCAGTATGACCAGCTCCTTAAAGAAATGAAAAATGGTAAGGGGCATGGTGTTGTCCCCCACCCTCAAATCTCAGGAACTGGGCATTTCCAAGCAAATGATTCTTTACTGCCAACAGAGAGCTGCAGTATAATAAGCAAAGATGTTGTACCTGGAAGTGGGGGGGCCAGGTGTTTTTGTATCAGCTGACATGTCAGATTTGGGGCACTAGGGTTCTCCCTGACTTGCTATGCAGTCTCACCTGCCCCTTGCTTCTGCTTTTTGCTGTGTGAAATGGGAAGATTTGTTGCCCACCTCACAGCAGTGCTCAGATTTGATCAGGCAGGCTGAGATTCCAGTGGAGGGTCCACAAACACTGAATTCTGTTATTGATTTGTTAGGCTTTTAGATACTTCCTCTCCAGTTCTTTACCTTGCAGCTGCAAAGTCTTGTGCTAATTCCTTTCTCATGTCCAGATTGTTTTTTGTAGGCTGAATGTCAGTGGCTTCAGTTTCTAGCTGGTGTATACAGACTGCTGTAACCTACTGCTGTTAATGGCCAGGTTCTCTGTGGAAGAATAGGTCCATTCTTCATGATGCCTTCCCTTCCCCGACAGGTTCTGTTTTCAAAGGGTTCCAAGAGGCTGCTATTCATTTCCAGCCTTCCTATAAGTTTGACATCGGGCAGGACTGCTATGACACCACTTCCAAGCAGAGGACACCTTCATACACAGTAAGGGATTGCTTATATACACACATAAGGGGAGGAAAATGCTTCTCAAAGGGAAAATCCATAGGGCTGTGCAGAGCAGGTAATATTCGATTCGACAGCCATGTCGAATATTAAACCTGGTCCCGCTTCGATGTGCCGTCCACTTCGAGTCGAAGTGGGTGCGCTTCGACTCGAGGTCAAAGAATATTCGAGCTGCTTCGATTTCCCCATAGGCTATAATGGGGAAAGTTGAAACAGGCTATAACTTTGGCATTTCTTGTCTGATCTTGATGAAACTTGCAGGAATGGTAGCTCCAGAGGAGCCCACAAAGTGTGCCAACTTTCAACAAGATAGGTTTAGGGGGTTTGGAGAAACAGCACCCCAAATTCTTGAGAGACAACCTCCTGTGACTTCTGTGTGGAAAGCCACAGGGAGCTCAAAACTGCAGGCTTGCTAGCCCCTGAGGAGCCCGCAAAGCCTGCCAGCTTTCATGGTGTTATGTGCAGGGGTTTGGGGGAAACTGCACCTTAGGCTGCTGACAGACAAAACTCGTGATACAGATGGAGTGAGGAGGGCAGTGTTCGCTCCGTCTGCACCTGGAGCTTGGGGAGCCCCAGCAGTGGGAGGTTCACCTTGAGGAACACCAGCTGCTCCACCAAACCAGGACCCAAGTAGGTGCAGTGGGGCGTCACAACATCCACAGCCATGCTGAACACCCTCGCGCTTGGCACACTGGTCAGTGGACAGGACAGGTATTCCTGAGCAACTGTGGCCAGATCCGGCCACATCAAGCTGCGGGTTGCCTGGTAGGCCAAGAGGTCGCAGGCCAGGGGCTCCACAGGCTCGGCAAGATAGGCAGACACCACAGTGTGAGGGCTGTCTGCTTGATCCTGGGGTCTGGTGGATCTGGATCCCCTAATGTTTGCCATGACCTTAGTCCATATTGGCAGCACCTGTGGTGGAGGGGAAGACTGGCTCATGGATAGCAGGCTGGGTTCAGGTAGTGGATCCCCCTGTCCCACTTCCCTCCACCTCCGCTGTTCCACCTCTGTCACTTTCTTAATAAGTACCTCCCTCCAGTGAGTCAGTGTCTCACTGCGACATATGGTGCCCTTCACCCTTGGGTCACAGATGGCGGCCAACATAAGCACTGTGTTGGACCCCAAGGGTTCAAGCCTTTTCCTAAGGTCCTCCTTCAGCTGCCTCACCAGTGCCTGCACATCTGGTGAAATCGGCCTGCCCCAGGCAGGAACACTGGCCCCCAGGAAGCTCTCCATTTGGCTGTGGAGCTCCTTCAGTATGGGGACCACCTGGCTGAGGAAGGCATCAGCAGCACTGAAGGTCTCAGTGGCCTCGAGGAAGGGCTTGAGGACCAGCAAGATCTGGGAGATGGCATCCCACTCAGCTTTGGTCAGGGGGCCGCTGATCCCAATCTCCCCAACAAGGCCAGCTCATGGATGGCCTTGTGTTGCTCCACCAGACTCTTGAGCATCAGGTATGTGGAGTCCCACCGAGTCTCCACATCCTGGGTGATTCTGCGCTATGGGACATTTAGCTCTTCTTGTTTGTCCCGCAGCATCTTGCCCCCCTTGATGCTCCAGTGGAAGTAGCCTGCCACCTTCCTGCACCTGGAAACGAGCCTGCTGGTGTTGCTGGTGCCATCACCAGCAGCCCTGTCCCTCTCCAAGGCGTCCCTCACAACCAGATGTAAATTGTGTGCCACACAGCGAATACCAGCAAAGTTGGCATCACAGACTGCCTTGACCATATTGGCCCCATTGTTGGTGACCATGAAGCCGTGGGTGAGCTCAGCCTACTCAACGCCCAGCCACCCCTGCACCATGTGGTTCATGGCCCCCCTTATTCTGCTGCTGTGTGGGACTCATCCATCACCTTGGCTTGAAGGAGAGCCCACTGATGGCCTGACTGGCCAAACCAGTGCCCTGTGAGGGAGAGGTACACATGATCTCCACCCCGGCTGTTCCAGATGTCCGAGGTGAAGTGTACGGTCACCTGCGGACCTGCCTTGTGCAGCTTCTCCCTCAAGTGCTCCCTGCATGCTTCGTATAGGGAGGGCACCATCGTCCTGCTGAAGGCGGTGCGTGCAGGCACCTGGTAGGATGGAGCCAGCAGTGCCAGGAGCCGCCTGAACCCTGGCCACTCAACAAAGGTGAAGGGCTGGCCATCCAGAGCAAGCATCTTCCCAATGGTCTGGGTGACCTTGCTCGCATTTGCAACTGGTCCCTTTTGCCCCCAATTTTCTAGGGTGCCCTGCCTCGCTGTGGGGGGGATGGGGGCTGTGGAGTGAGTGGGGGCCATTCCTGTGGCAAAGGGGTGGTACCTGCGGAGATGATTCAGCATCCCCAAAGTGGTCATGCACGTTGCTCCATTGCCCCGGCTGATGCTGGCTCGGCAGTGCACACAGATAGCAAACGCAGGATCATCTGCCAGCTCATAATGATCCCAGACCATGCTAGTACTAGGCCTTTCCCTCTGGCGTGAGGCTATATCTGTGGATGCTGCTGAACTCTCCGCCTCTTCAGCAGGCAGAGACACAGCAAGAGAAAGAGCGGACTCAGCTGAGCTGCTTGCCTTCACCTGTACAGAGGCACCTTCTGAAGTGCCTTCTGGGAAAGACCTCGTGGCTTGAAAGGAAAAACCTGAGGGGTGTCGAGCACAAACTTGGCTGATTTCCCCCTCCTTCCCCAGAACTTCCCTTGCCAGGGCACTGAGATCCAGATCCAGCACCAGCTCTTCTGGCACTAGAAGGCTCAGCATAGGCAGTGACATGGGGTGGAACGCGCTGCTGTGCTGGTTGCAGTTATGGTGGGAGAGGTTGTGGCTGCTGTGTCTGGACATGAGAGGTCTCAGGCACAGGCAGTGGCTCTGGTGGCAGTGCTGCTCCCCTCTCTTTACTGCTTGTAGCAGCCTCATCCCTTGTAGCGGGAGGAAAGAGGCTGCGTCTCAGTTTGGTGGGGGGAGAAACTGCAGCTCTCCCGCCTGCAACCCCCTTGCTCCCCTTCATGCAGGCTGGCCAGTGTGGCCACCTGCCTTTCCACCCCGCTTCATAATGTGTTCCTTCGTATGTAACCTGGAACCTCTAAGTGTGCTGCGCGCCACAGATTAGATTTCTGGATGTTATGTAAATGTGTTTGTGTGTGCAAATAATATATTGAGAAGCGTTGGTGTGGTGGAAAGAATGAATGATGTATAAAAAATATATATTATATGAACTAAATTCCTATATATAAACTAGATCCTAGGCTACTACTAACCCTAATATCAGCATAAACTAATATGAAAAGTAGTTATAAAATAAAAGCACCAAGTTCTCAGAAATCCCTGTTGATAGCGTTGCAAGCAAGGAATCTGTTGAAGATCAGGGTTTCCAGCTATCGTGGTCTGACGCAGAGGTGCTAGAGAACACCAGCAGCTCAGAAACTGATCCCAAGACAGAAAGCAGGGACCTGAAAAACTGCTGCCTTTTATGCATTTTTCTCTGGCCCTCCCCCAGAGCACTGGGATTGGAGGGGACCTCAGAGAACGTTGACAGGTCACTGGCCAGCCACATGTGTCAGTCATGAAAGCACTCCTTCCCCCTCCCCCCGGGAATCCAGTATAGGCAAGTCGACTATTCGACCCTTGTCGAATAGTCAACCCGCGCTGTTAATATTCGACTTCCAGTATTCGATTAGACAGCTATTCAACCAGCTGCTATTCAATTCGACTTTCACTTTTCAAAGTCGAATATGTCGATCGAATATTAAGTCGAAGCTTTGCACAGCCCTAAAAATCCACCCATGCGGCAACAAGCTGGTAGGGCTCCGTCCCACCAGTGGGTCTGCACTGGGCTGGGAACTTCCTGTGGACCAGAGTGGCAGACAGGGACTGGGCTGGGGGAAGGGACCACTAGATTCAGTGGCCCCAGGTCCCCACCATGTGGGAGATGTCATGTTGTGGTGGCAGTTATTTCTGTTTCTGGTGTAGTGTGTCTTCTGTGCATGGTTTTACAGCCTCACCCCAACTGAGTGCTGTAGACAGGCAGTTATTTGGGCTTGGGACAGCAAGGGGAGAGAGGTGAGCATCAGTCAGGTAATCTACAGTGTGTTGCCTCCCTTCCAGGGAATCTGGGGGCAGAAGACAACACCCAGGGTTCCCAGCTCCCAGGGTAAAAGATAGTTTGAAACACCTGTTAGAAGCAGCACATTTATCTTTAATGAACAAGTGCCTCTCACCAGGACAGACATGCAAAGGAGAGTTATTAACCTCCTTCCATTCTGTCTCCAGGACCGGGTCGTGTACAGAAGCCGTCACAAGAACGACATCCATGCTGTGAAGTACTCCTCCTGTCCCGTAATCCGGACGTCAGATCACAGACCAGTGTACGGCTTGTTCCGTGTCAAACTGAGGCCTGGCAGAGACAAGTCAGTGACCTGATTGCGTGCCTTCACACGTGGGCTGGTAGTGGGGTGTTCGTGGGATATGTCTGCATGCCAGGTTTTGTGCTCGGATGTTTATAACATCACAAGAGCCCCTGTGGTGGAATTAATCCCATACAGCTCATTGCAGTGTTCTGTGACATGCGGAATCAATGCTGAGAGCAGGAAAAGCATTTAAACCCTAGAGCTGATAGCTGAGATCTATGCTCTCAATCTCCTCAGTCCTGCTGCAGAAGATACATTGAGCTTGGTAGTTTGCCCTGTACATGTTTCCTAGAAGGGGGTGTGGGAATGACTTCTGTCTGTCCACCCCAGGGGTCGTATTTCTCAAGAGCTGAAATGCACCATGGGATCCTTTAGGATTCATGACACAGCAGAATTTACTGTCAGGCAGTCTCAGCTCTCTGATCTTAGAAGCCTGAGGCAGACGGCTCAAGGCATTGAAATACAAGGGTCTTGAAACTAGGTAAGAGCGGTAGCTTTGTTTTGGGCACATTTCCCTTGTCCTCTGTCATCGCATCCCATCATACAAGAATGATGACACACCTGAGTTGTAGTGGCAAAGAAGCTGGCTGTTTCACGTGTGGTTAGGCCTGTCTCGGATGATGCTGCATGCAATGCCTAAAGGTAAGTAGCGGTATCTCTCTGTTGCAGCATCCCACTGGCAGCGGGGCAGTTTGACAGAGAACTCTACTTGATTGGAATCAAGAGGCGAATTACAAGAGACCTGAAGAAACGGCAGGAGCTGAAGGACCAAAAATCCAGCAGAGTCTGTACCGTGTCCTGACCTTGGTGCCCAGCAGCGCACCTGTCCCAGGAGCCACAGGGAGGACTGCAGAGCCAGGTAACGGTTGCAGTGGTGCAAGCACCAGCCACGGGAAGGGCTCTCTGTTGGAGCGCTGCTGATGGTCACTTGGCTTACCAAGAGGGCCACAGATCGTCAGGACAGTTAGCCCTGTTTATTCCATCAGGTCATTTCTCGTGCCACTTTCTTGGCAAGCAGCAAGCTTCAGCTGGTTGATCTGAGGCTGGGCCAAAGACTATGTAGTGGGTGTACTGTCCAAGGAACTGAATTCAGCCAGAGCAGCTGCTCCAAGGGTATTTTAGTTTTATGTTTAAGCTAGTGTGGTCAGACCAGCTGCCCAGCAAACCTCCTCCTCAGAAGAGCACTGATGTTAGCTGGTGGCTGCCTCGCCCAGAGCCAAATGCACAGTATTTTGTACAACGCCTAGGGGACCGGCTGCAGAATTGGAGCAGTTTCTTGTTCATAACATGTTTGCATTTGTTGCCCACTCCAACAACTTTGGGTGAATGTACAGTGATAAGGCCTTAGAGATCAGCATGTATTTTATACTCCTGTTCGTTCCTAAGGGGAAAATGGCATTTTCAAACCGGCACACGCCCTTGCATAGAGTCAGACTTCCTGAGGCAATGTATTCATTCCCAAATGTGCTGATTCTCAGGAACGGGATATCCAGTCTCTGGCCATGTGCTTTCAGCAAGAGGCATTAACTGAAAACAGTGACTGAGGCATGGTTGGCATTTACAAATCCTGCAGGGCAATTAGCCTTGAAGTAGAGAGTACTAGAGAATGCTGCTAGGGAGATGGGGAAAAAGGGATCTCTAACTCCTGGGAGATTATTTGGCAAAGTTGTTGGGTCAGAGTAAGCACTAGGGGTCAGGTAATCTCAAGCCTGCTCCACCTCTGCTTCTCAACATGGGGATTTGTATCTTCTCTGTGGCTTAGTTTCCCAGTAGGTAAAATGGGAATAGTTCATCTATCTGTAGAGTAACTTTCACTCAAGGCAAATGGTGCTGGAAGTGCCACTGTGACAGTGGTTAAATTATACACTACATTTAACCCCAAACAGCTTTTCATGGGCAGTTTGCATGGATTAACGGCTACTAATGGTACCATAACCCATCTTAATACATAAAATACAAAGTCTGGAGGAAATTCCATATAATCAGTAGATCTGTCACAGTCACTTTCTGCAATAAAACTTGGGATGCAAGAAACACATAAGGAACAAGTAACAATATTGTGTTAACTTCCAAACGGTTAAGAGGAAACGTACTCAAGTGCTTTCCCGTGGTAAAGAGTAAATGCTCTGTCCCTGAAAATCCTCTACCCTCACCTACCTCTGTGAGCCATTGAAGTATCTCAGGATAGACTGTAACCAGAAGGAATTATTCTGGGACCAGTGCCTTAGTGCAGGTGATTCTTTAAAGGATGGAGTACAGGACTTGGTTTTGAGCACACTAATCCTAATCAAGCAAAGGATTCTGACCCAGGCGTAAGCAAATGCTTGAGTAGTCCTATTGCAGTCACAGCACTGCTCACCTGCTTATTTTTCAGCCTGTGATTAAACTGCTTTGCTAGACCCGGGCAAAGTTCACACCACCATAGTGGACTGAATCCTTAGTGTGGCTCTTCACACCAATTTAAAAAGCAAACTGGTATTTCCATGCACAAAGCATCTTGTAAGGCTTAAGTGGCGATACGATGGGAAGTCTGACTCTGTCTTGGGTTCCAGCATTTCATGCTAAGTACTTGTTCCTTTTGTTCTGCATTTCTTTTTACAAATAAAGGACCAGATTTTTGACTTCTGCTGCTGCTGCTTTGGTTTTTGTAACCAAGATGTGTTAAACGGTAGATGAGACTGGAAGTGGACCTGTGGGAATGATCCTGAGCTATAGCCAAGTTGTTCGGTCCTTTTCAAGGAGACTGGATGGTGCCTGTCCAGCAGTGGCTGTAGCTACTAGCTCCTCCAGGACCCCATCTTTGCCATGACAGAAATGGGGCTGCCAGTCTCTGGGTGGAAGTCTCTAAAGCAACAGGCAGTTAATTTGGTTGGAAAGAAAAAAAGGGAGAATAACAGTGGTGCACTCTGAGCTAAGCTAAGTGTTGTTGCTGAATAAGTATGGACTTTTAGTCATGGCAGTGGCATGTGACTGCCTTCTCCATGGCCTGGGGCAGATTGCCTCATCCTACCTCAGCTGTGCAAATTTCTGCCTGCAGGGTGTATTTATGGATTACCTAAATCAAGTGCCTCCAAGCAATGATCTGTTTAGCCAGCTCTTCTCAGGAGTCATTGGCAGACTGTCTAAACTGCAACAATCAGTTTCCTCGGTCACTACTTACACTGCTGAATTTAAAGTCTTTATTTCCTTTACAAAGATGTGCACCACAACTGACAGGACAAGGCTGGGAATTGATCAAACTGTTTGTTCCAGTGAAAGCTTAATTTTTCAACAGCAACATGGTGGGACAATTCTGTATGGCGTGAGTTGTATGACTTCCAGTCATTTGATTGGTGCTGCATGGAGGAAGCAGAGAGAAGCTGCCAATGAGTGTTCTACTCCCGGGCTGACCACTGTTCATTTATGCACTAAGTTGATTACCCAGCAGCACCTGAATTGTCTGAATAACAATGCCTAGATGTGCCAGATGACTGTATAATGTCTGGTATTACACCTCCCCCTTTAATTGATGGTTCTTCATACATGTAGAGAAGTTTGCTTAAACTTGTTACTACTGCGCTCATGTTTTTCTGTAAAATGATGTCTCCTAAAACACTGACTTACACAAGTCATCACTTCTTTACTAACCTTAATTTTAATTCATCTTAATTTTTCCTGTGGAAGCAGATAGTTTAGTAGAGGCCAGTTCTCCGTTGGTAAAAAAGCCTGTCCATCCTTAACAGTTAATCTGTGTGAAACATACATGGCTGTTTCTGAATGACTGTGTGGACAGGCTAATCCTGGAATACAAATGCTTTATTCCTGTTCCCATAATCTGCTTTTAAAATAAAATAAGCTAAACAAGAACACTTATTCCAGGATAAGCGTGCCCATGTATGGGGTTATTCAAAAACAGCGATTGGGAAAGTTCTCCTTATGCAGACGTGTCTCAAGAACCTATTAGTTACACTGCAAGGTCAACATAATTCTATATGAAGCATCTACAAGACTTCACCCTTTATGGAAACGTTCGGCATGACCAGTGTAAGTGGAGACAGAGTGGTACAGTGAAACAAGGTACTCCTGATGCCACCTACTCAAACAAGACTGCAGAAACGATCACCAATATGGCAAGGCTTTTACAACAGCAGCTGATATCTACAATGGAAGGGGGAACTCAGCAGACTGTTACAGGGACAAATTTTTCTAGAATCAGCTGTTCAGCTTCATTATAGCTGTAAGTATCTTCTGGACTAGGAAATGTTAGATGAATAGTACTTAGAACAGCCCTTTCATCTCCCTGTGACACAGACTTTGAATGGGAAAACAGGTGTGACTGGAGCCAACCCAACCATGAAATATAACTCTACCAAAATCTAATTCTTTACCAAGGAGGGCCAAAGATTTGGAGTTATAACCATCAGCGTTCAAGCTGGATGAGGAAACAGTTCTCTGAATGTTTTTCTCTGCTCCTGGCAGCAGTTTTATGTTGGTGGTTACTGCTCGCTCCGCTGCCACATTCTATTCATGGTGCCAAGGGAAAGTCCAGCATGTCCCACCTTCTGCAGTTATTTATTCTGCTGGCCAAAGCATCAGGATGGGCCTGTCCACCCTCACCATCACAAGTGCCTCCCATTCAGAAGATATGATGCAAGTCTAGTTCAGCTACAGAGAAATCCTGTATAGCACAGGATACACAGAAATCATTGGTTTTTGCAGTGATATTATAATCCAGTCAATGTTGTGTTCAGATACTGGCAAGTCTCTCATTCTGGACGGCACATAAGGATTGCTGCTTTACCGGAAGAGGCGATACATCCGGGGGAGTTGCCCGTCCTTACTGGAAAGCGCTGCCTGAATGTGCTCATATGTGGGCAATTCCGTCAAGTCTCCCAGTGCAGCCACTGCTGGTTTGTTCCGAAGCATTTTCGTGACCACCCTCTTGATGTCACTGGCTTTCACGTTATCTGCAGATACAAGCAAGAGTCATCAGCACTGCACTGTAAACAGTGACAAACAGCACTTCTAGAGTACTGGATGAGAGTCTTAAGATAGTCAAGTGGCTGGTTTCCCTTTTAAGCTTTGCTTGGTTTACAGATGCTTTAGACAGATGGCAGGAAGTACCACAGACTGGGTTTATAGACATCAAATGATCTTACCAATGGCGCACAGAGCCAGAAAGGTTTAATGGAGAAAACCGATTATCCATCATTAGGCGATCTGACCAAGGCCACAGAAAAATGTCTGCATCAGAGTTGGGACTGCCAAGCTTTCAGTCAGGCGTTAAAGACCTAACTTTGAAGTCAATGGACATTTTTTGGGTCAATGTTAGTGAGATTTGGAACTGACTGCATCACCACACAGTCTGTATACACTCTGCATGCCTTCAGCAATAGGTGCCCCTTACCTTGAAATCTCCCACAGCCTAGGGTCCAAGAGCAAGGAGGAGCTTCACCAGACTGAGAAGTTTTGGCAAAAGTGTAAAGGATCTACCATTTATCCTACCCTTGCTTTCAAGAGACAGCTGTCAGCAGGTTGGAAGCTGCAATTGCCACCTGAGTACCAATACAGCATGATGCAGTGAATGCGAAGCAGTAGGTTGTACTCACTGATGAGATCACAGAGCTCGTGAGGTAGCTTTCTTGTGCTTGTGGCCAGCACTTGCCTTCCTACATCCTCAAAGATAACCGGCCGTGATTCCAGGTTCATCATCAGCATGGATTTCAGCTGGGTCTTTGCTCGCTCAAGTTCTACCTGCACATCACCAGGAAAAACCATTGACCGTGTTGGTTTGGTCTTGGGACTAGCAACTATTCTTTGTGCTGTACTACCCCACCACCCTCCAGAATGACCAGAAGGAAGGCCTGGAGTCGGCACACATCCTGCTCCAGGTGAGCTCTGGAGTTTGCACTGTGCTTTCCAGTAGGAACCGATCTGCAGAGGTTGCAGAGGGAAAGGAAGGTGCTTGGTGAGCTAGTCGGGAGACTCTTCTAGGCACAAATGGTGTCAAGCTGGGTCATGTAATATTTCTGTGGCCAGGCATCTTACCTCTCCCACTGTTCCTGACATTAAAACAAACTCCTTCGTAAGGATTTCAACCATTTCTCGGACCTGGAAAAACAAGAGTGTTAGAAAGAAAACCATCCTCACATCTGCTCCTTGTCTTTGAGATGGTTCTGTAGCGAGTGCCTGGCAATCAGCAGCACCTGAACTGCTACTGTCTACCTCCTGTAATACACAGGGTCCTAACTGCAGCCCTGCATGGGCACATGTTGGTGCCACATCAAGGCAGTTCCTGTCAAGGAGGATGGGACTTCAGCTTTCTGATGCAGAGCACTCCAGCTATTTATGGAATTTGTTTGCAGCAGCAGTGGCCATTTGAGGATACATAGGCCTCTCTTCCCAATATGTGATTAGTCAACTCTGTGAGAAAATGGGATGCCTGCCTGAGCTATACTAGTGTTGTGCAAGACGTGTGAATTGATGTACACTGGGAGTTGTGAAAGCTCCAGCCCTCATGTCACAGATTGCAGGTCCTGATGACTTTCAGTTCCCCACCATGTATAGAACCAATAAGCAACCTCTTGGCAGTGATATGACAAGAGCTGCTCTGTCAGCAATTAAATCCTGCAGCTGTTGTTTATGGATATAGGTCATGGAATACAAGAGAACTTTGTACCTGTTTAGGATCTGCACTAGCATGAATGCATAGAAGGCCAGTATCCTCGTAACTGTGATGGTAGGAGGTTGCATTATACATCCAGTGGTGCCTATGAGCACAAGAATATACAGGTGTAAGTGTCAGAGAAACAAAAAGCGAATGAGCCTGTTACCTCTCTGAATGCAACAGGATCATCAGCCTGAGAAACAGCAATTCCAAAAGGCATGGATGGGAATGACCAGTTCCCATCATGAACATCTCCCTTTCATTTCCCCCAAAACTTTGCTACCTGCAGGTTTGTCTTTTACTTTCTTCCCTTCTACTTCTGCAGAAGGGACCTACTTCTGTAGAGTGACAGTGTGCTGGACAACTGCACCAAATAGCTAGTTTGTGAGATCTCCTCCTTCCCCCACCAGTTGAGGGCTGGACTGGGTACAGAAGGCAGGATTCCTGGTCCCCTTCTCCAGTTTAGCTCCAGACTTAAGCTACATCCACCTCCAAGAGAGCAACTGCTGATGGAAAAAATGGACTAACTTTGGCTTGCCAAAGATGAGGCTTTCTGTGCAGACCCATTGCAGAGAGGGAAAAAACTTTCAGCCTTTCCTTGAAAGAGGAAACTAACAAACCTGTTAAGTACGTTGAGATACAGACGTGTGAACATGCCTTTGCCAGGCCCTCCAGCAGAAAAGGAGCCACCTCCTCCCATCATCATGTTTAACACAGCAAAAGGAATGAAGTCATCCTCCTGAGTCATGACAACAGAGGCAGTCACTACAGTGCACACTCAGCACAGAACTGACAATGCTCAAACGTTACGTGAAAGAAAGAAAAGAGGAAAGTCCCTGGTGAACATGGGAAGCCGTGCAAAATCGGCATGTGTGGTGAAAAGTCAGCTAGCTCATTTCTGAATACAGCATACTCCGCCCTCCCAGCAGAACACTGTTGAAAGAGCTCCTTTTTGCTTGCATTGAGAGTTATACCATGAACAACAAGGCTGAAACAAAAAGAGGGGCATCTGCAGCTACAGCAGGAAGTTCTGGGGGAGCACTTACCAAAAATGAGCAACTTTCCAGCCCAATCATGATGTGGGTCAGCTCAGGGATTGGAGTAGGGCCCAGGCTCACATTTGACATGTCTTTTTCAACCTGCCAGGGGAAGAGGAAAATTAGGCCTGAATTATGCCTGTGAACCTTGGCCTGAGGAGTTACAGAAATCCAGCCCTGCTCTCATACTGTCAGGCAGCCACCCTGGGTGCACAATAATTCTACTGCATATCCATAAACCAGGACCTCTGTAGACAAGATGGGCAACTGCCTGCTTAGATGGACACTGCAGCTGGTACTCAGCTTTTGCAGATATTCAGGCTGCTGCCTTTGAGTTTCCAAGTGCCTCTGTGTAAATGAGAACCTGTAAGGAATTCAGCTTGAGGATGTCCACATCTACTTCTTTAATGTAACAGAAGATCCAGCCCAGGCATGGATTGACTCTGCCTTTTAGTTTTACCTTGATGATTCCTCCCGTGTACTGTGCAACTGATCTGTCGATGTCCTTGGATTTGGCACTGCCCCAAACTGGATTTACTCCCAGCAGGTACTTCTTGGCACACTCCACCAACTGCTCATGCTCGATCCCGACCCCTGCCAGCACCATTCTGTCAGGCGTATAGTAGTTCTTCAGGTAAGAGTGGAGGATCTTCCGATCCATTTTCTCAATGTTTTCCACAGGGCAGAATCTGTTGAGCCCCACAGTGTTATCCCTGTATGCAGCCTATTAGGATTAACACACAAGCACATTTAGTTTAAAAAAAAGGATGCTTGTTCTCCCAAAAAAAATATGATCTGAGCTTTCCTTTGCCCTTTTGCATTTAAGCAATGCTCCATCCTCTAGCAGTAACAGAGATACAGCAAGAAAGGACAAACCAAGTGTTATTTCACTTGCAACAAAGTAAAAGATAGCAGCTGTAATTGGAGAGCTGGTTATAAGTAGTTAAGTTTTAGGTATGAAATGCTTTCTCTGCCTGGACTTTCAGGCTCCAAAACCCATTGTCCTTTTGAGTCCAATGTATTCACTATACATGGGAGATTGAGGGCTTAAATAGAGATGTCAGCAGCAGCATGCTCCCTCAATTCTAGCCCAGCATCATTTAATCTGTTCCCTAAGCAGGTGCAAATTGTCACCAAAATTAATCCTGAGAAAAGGAATGTTTTGCAAGTCGCAGCATGTCAAGATATCACCCCCCATTAGCTTACCGCATGAATCATCTCTGTGAGCAGAGGCTCTGGATCAGGTCTCATATTCAGATCTTCCAGCTCAAACCGAATGGCCAATCGAGTCATCTCGATTTCTTCATCTACAGCAACAAAGGAAACAAAGACTATGTACCACCAGGAAAGGAACAACCTCTTGGGGCTCTGCTGTACAAGACCATTGGGTCAGACAGCGAGGAATTCTCCAAGGTACTGCCCCTGCCCCAAAGTATGGTGCAATAAGAGTAAAGCTTGTGTAAGCAAGTAAAGCTTTAAGGTTGACGGTAACAACCTGCCAACTGAAAGTGGTTCTGAGACGGGGCTTGATAATCTAAGGGAGAGACTACCATACCAAGGGACCAAACTCAGGGTCCAAGGAGATCCCCTCCCTTCCTATGTTTACAAAAGGGAGCTGTCTGAGTGCAGAAGCTTCTCAGTTCATCTTCGCAGAATGAAGCAGAGTCCAAAACAATACCCAGCCCATCTCCTTTTCTGAATGAAGTGGCAATGAATGTTAAAGACTGGCCAGTCTCATAAGCAACCAGTTTGTATTTGTACTAATTTTCCATCTGCAACAATGGACTGTTTGTGCCATTGCTCCAACATGGCAATAATTGTGTAATTTTTTTACATCGTTGTGACTTAATGAACAAGGATTCTAGAACTGCCTCGTCCCGCAGTCGTTTGGGCTCCTTGCCTGACGCAGCAACTAACACTCCCATACCTGATAACCTGGGCTGTAGCACAACATCAGCAAGTAAATTGACCACGGTGTCCAGACCCTTGGCCTCAGCTGAAACGGCATACATGGTGGTGTCCCTGCAACGCAAACAGATGTGTTTTGCAATCAGTATATTAATGTAATAACAAACATATGGCAATTGCACTTCATGAAATTAGCAGATGCGGTTAGTCCAGCAATATCTGCTCAGTGCTTAGATCAAGGGCTAGGGTTTGTCACTGTTTCCATGTTCACTCTTGCATCCTTCCAGCAATTTGCCACAAACGGGACATATGCTGTTCAAAAACAGATCATCATTGTGACGGCACAGAAAAGGCAGAAGTTCAGTCACACTGCATCACTGTAACTTATCCTGACAACCGTCTGTGCGTGGGATAAGGGAGAGTTAGAATTGTACCTTGATGCCTGACAGTCACAAATGCCTCCATGCTTTTCCAAGGTGAGGAGTATTTCATCTTTGCTGCCAAACTGGGCTGTTGACTAAGAAGAAATTAAGGTAAGAGATTAAGCATGTGCATCTCTCATGCATTAATGTGACTGGGGACAAGGAAGCACCCTTTCCTTCCTTCCTTCCTTTACTTGAAGGTAACTAGGTAGAACCTGCACTTGTAATCCTGAAGTTGACAGGAAAACAAAATCTGGCCTTCTGAAAAGAATTATGGCTGCAAAAACAACTGAATAGTCTTTGAAGAGATTTAAACAAAAAGTGTTGGGACTTTTTCCTTGCAGGCACAGTACTTACAGAGAAAGCCAGCTTTTCCAAGAAGTGTGAAATGCCACTGAGGTACTTGGTTTCATGTCTTGATCCGGAATTTATAAGAACTGATACGAAGAGCAAACATATTAGTATCTATTGGTACCATTTGCTGATTTTACAAGAGTGTATACAAGCAAACACCTCTCATTTTAAACCAGGAGAACTGAAGCACAGCAGATGACACTGAATACTGAACTCCACTAGATCGCTATGGATCTGACTGACAAGTGACGTGTTACAGCACTGCCCCGACTCGAGTCTTGTCCAGACACACAAATCGGCACCTCAAACTCATAGCAGCTGTTACACTCCCGCGCCCTGCAGCAGGATGTCATGCCCCAAACGCAGCTCTGCGAAGCTTAATTAACTTGTGGTAGTTAATTAGACGTGTCCCCCTAACTATATCCCACAACCCTCATGTGGCGTGAACGCCTAGTCTCCATTTATGGCGCGATCCACCAGCCAGCCGCGCTATACATGTAACACGTACGTTTTACAGCCACGTACCCCCGACGGTGCAGAACTGCCCAAACTTGTTCTGCGAGGCCACGCGCAGCCCGCCGTCCAGCGCCGTCACCCGCGTCTCGAACTTCTCCTGCCCGTCCACGGCGGCGAAGGCGGGCGCGGGCAGGCCGGGCAGCGGTTGCGTGAGGGGCACGCCCGGGTAGCCGCCGCCGGCGCCACCGCTGCTGAACTGCCTGTAGACCGCCAGCCCCGACCTGCGGGGGAGGAGGCGGGTCAGGGCTCCGCGGGGCGGGACGCGGCAGGGATCGCGGGGATCGGGACTCACCTCCGCACTGGGCCCCACGCGCCGGCCCGCAGCCGTACCATGTTGGCCGCCATCTTGCCGCCCACTTCCGCCCGGCACGGGAAGCGCGTAGCTTCGCCGGACCCGCTGATTGGGGCGCACCGGGGGAGGGCGGTGGTTGGCTAGCCGCTTGGGGGCGGAGCGTGCTGAGGCGAGCGGGGCCGGTGATGGCGGCCCGCGGCGGAGAGGCTGGGCCTGAGGTTGAGCGTAATCCCTTCTCCTTCTGCGAGTTCCTGCGCAGCCAGAGCCGCGGCTCGCAGGTACCGCGGGCCGCACCGGGGCTTGGGGGCGGGGGAGGCGAGGCGCGGCCGGGAGCTGACGTCCCGCGTCCCGCAGGAACGCTTGGCGCGGAGCCGGGCCTTCGCCGAGCCCTTCTTCGCCGACCCGCGGCCCGGCCGCGCCTGGGAGCCGCAGCGGGACGCGTCGGTGTCCTCGGGGGAGGACGAGGAGGAGGACGGGGAGTGGAGCGCGAGCTACCAGCCGTCGGCCGAGGAGGAGGATGCGCTCGGGGCCCGCGTCGGCAGCGCCTCGTCCCCCGGCCCTGCCGCCCGCCCTGCCCGGTGCCTGCCCCGCGGGGACTCCCTGCCCGACCTCAGCTTCCCGCTGCCTCCGCCCGCCTACGGGGAGGTCAGTCGTGTGTGCGAGTGTAGATACACGGAGGGGTGTGATGTGTGTATAGATGCATGGGGGAGTGGGTTGAGTGGGTTGTGTGTGCGCTTGTACATCGGGGTGGTGTCTACATGTGTTTGCACACATGCACAGGGTGCACTTGTATGTCTGTGTGTGCACACATGCACGGGGGTGCACACATTGGGCGGGTTGTGTGTATACAGATACAGGGGTTGTGTGTACTTGTATGTCAGGGAGTGTCTACATGTGTGTGCACACATGTTGCAGGTGCACGTGTATGTTGGGGGAATGTATAGACGCATGCGGGGGGGTTGCGTATGCACTTGTATGTCAGTGTGTGTCTGTGTGCATCGGGGGAGTGTGCGTGTGCACATACATGGGAGTTGTGTGTGTATACATACAAGTGCACACACAACCTTCCTATGCATATGTCAGGGGGAATGTGCATTTATGAATGCGTGTGTGCACATGCATGTTGGGGAGGGAGGTGTATACACACGTACATACATGACACGGCGTGTGTGTATGTTTAAACCCCCCCTGCACACTAGTACCAGGCACTCGCCGGCTACCTGAGGCCGGCAGAGGGGGAGGAGGGGCCGCAGCTTCTGAATCAGCTTTCGAGACCTTAAATACCAGAGACTGCAGGTGAGAGGAACGAGGTAAAAAAAAAACCCAGGTCAGACCCCGTTCGCTCTCCCCTTCAGCATCCGCCCTCTGCTGCTGTGCGATGCAGGTGGGTAGGCAGACAGCCCGATCCCTTTTCCTGTGTTGTTACAAGTGCAGGCTTTCTCCTGACCTGCGTGAATGCCTGGGTCCCTGCAGCGTCACAAGTTTTCAGTAGGATGTGAACATGCAACAGTCCTGTTTTTTCTGGGGGCTTCCTATAAAGGCTTTTGAAGCATCCCTGTGTTGGTCTGTGCACGATGTTCAGACAGGCTGCCTCTGTCTTTGCAGTATAATTAGGATGCATAGTACTCAGTGCTCCACCAAATTCATTTGCTGCTTGCATTAAATGAGTATTGGGTCACAAATTGATAGATTGTAAGGGCTGCCAGTACAATCTCTATCCAGCCTTGCACCTGTTTCTCTTCATCTCTCTGTGCCCCCTTGTGAAACAGAGCTGGAGATACTGAGTTTTGTGAGGAAAAGCTTGGAGGAGGCCAAAGTGTTTTCAGGTGTAGAAATGGGAGATTTGGAGTCTTTACCTGGGGGTGGTTCTTGTGTGTGAAGGTTATTGGACCTAATAAAAACACTCTTTTGCAGTTAAAAGAAGAAAATGCCAAGTTAAGGAGCAAGATTAGCCAGCTTCAGATCCTCTCCGAGGCTCAAGTAGACAAGTAAGGAAACTACAGGACAGTTGCAGTGAAGACAGTGTTTTTTCTTAAATTAGTGAGTCTGGGTGTTCGCTTCCAGCAATAACGTTTATTGAAACAAATTTGAAGCAAACTAAATAATAAAATATAAGCACATTTGGTTTGTATACAGAAAAAATGGAGAAAAGTTAGTGTGTTTTGCATAGTTAGGCCTGTCTTTTAATTGTATGATTCAAGCAACTCACAAATGGGGTAAAAAAAAAAGACAGAATTTGCTTATAGTTGGTGTTGTATGTTAAATGTTAAAAAAACTGACAGTAGAAGGCTTGAATTTCCCCTGGTCACAAGTGAGCTAATGATAGATTTCCTGGCTTGCTCTGTCCTGCTTCTTATATTGCAGCAATTCAGCTTCTAATGGAAGTGGATTGTTAGCTGTCACTTGCTGCATGATATACACTGACCACGAACAGCAGTGCTCTGTACACAGTATTCAGTGGTTTGGTTGTGTAACTTCCATTAATGCTAATGGATGTCAAACAATCCAATCCCCTGAGCTGCAGCCTGGAGACCTCACTGTGCCCCTTGGAAGATGGGCTTTTTGTGATGCATTGGAAATAATTGTCTCGACTGGAAGCCCTTAGCATTCCAGGAATGTACAGAAATATTGGTCTTTTGCTAGGATTTTGTTACCTGCAACACTAATATGGTACTAAATGCAAGTGAGTGTTTTTATTATGTTCCTTCTTCAACAAGGGTAAGGAAGCTTGAAAAAAAACTAGAAGAGAACAAGATTAAAGAGCAAAAGGAAGCCCAGGATCTAGATGCCATGGTCCAGCATGTGGAACAGAATCTCCAGTTGATGACCGTAAATGTTTCTTTATGTATTTGTAGTGTATGACTACGCTCTAGGTTGACCTCTGCAACTTTCCTCCAAAATGCCTCTGAACAATTCATTGCTGCTTTATAAGAAAAGGCTCAGAACATATACCTGAGCAAGCTCAGTTAAATTACTCAGAATTGTCTTCACTGGTTACATTCACATACATTGCTCATCCTTGTGTGTGTTGCAGTGGGTGCAGCAGTTCATAAAGCGTGCTGGACGTGTCTCCCTAAAGTTTCAAGCTTTATAGCCCACTTGCATGAAGTATCTTATGGGCTAACTTTTTTGACAAAAGTTGGAAAATTCCATCAGGTGGGGCCGATACAGCATAGTGTGATGCATTTACTCACCCAGTTTGGAACAAAGCATTCTTCTGAAGCCATAGATGTCAGCATAACGCCACCAAATTTTACCGTAGAAGCATCCCAATGTTATGTTGGGGCTGCTTGAGGGAGGGGTGTTTGCAGAATTAATACAAATGATGTAAAATCTGTTCCGTCTATGCAGAGGTCTGGAAATACCTGAAATACATCCCAGGCTAGGTTCAAATTACAAATACTTCATACAGGCAGTGCCTGCAAGGTAAAAGCCAAGTCATTTACTTAATTAAAAGTAGGTGGCTTCCTTCCTGAAGGCTCAAACTGAAGGTGGGGAAGAGATTAGTAGGAAATAATAGCACATGTAACTAACAAACCATGTGACTTGCTGATCTGCAGTGACTTGTATGTTACCTCTTCCCCCATCACTAGTCCATGCCATGCTGGGTAACATATGCCCTAGGGCAGGAGCTGCTTTATATTTGGCAAGTGCCAGCATATCCTTGGCTGTGCTGCTGTATAAGCAACCCCTCTTCTATTCCAGAAGCGAGCAGTGAAAGCTGAAAAGTATGCTGCAAAGCTAAAGCAGGAAAATGCAGTACTTCAGGTATGAAGCTGTTCTCATTTTGAAGGGTCTCTTGTGTAAGTTCAGTCCATGCTTCATGTAACAATAGGGATAGCGGGGAAAAAGTGCATGCGCCTTATTTTTGTGGATCTTTATGGAGGATTTTTGCTTTCACTGAAAGCAAAGTGAGGTTAAGAGTTAAATGGCAGCATCCCTGAAGTCTTAACCCTGCTAGGATGCTCTAAATACACCATTAAACCTGTTCCAGGTGTATTCCTTCCTTGCAAATTGGGAAATCTGAGTCTGTTGGTGAAGCAAGTTGCATGATGTTAGGCATACAAATCTTGTAATTCTTGTTAATCTCTTTCTTTTATAATCCCAAAGCACCCTTTACATTGGAACAGATTTTAGTGCCCTGTATTAAGAGAAAACAGTACCCTAAATCACCTGGAATCCTAGCTTTCCCCATGTTAATTTCTAGCCTGCTGGAAATTCTCTGCTAAAATTTTTTCCTCAAAACTGGGCAAGAGAAAGTAGAAGCAATGTATTTGGGAAAGCAGATTTTGCGGCTGCCACCTGGTAATTTACCAGGATAGCTTGGGATCACAGAGAAATAATCACAGGTGTGGAGTCAGTCCCATAAAACCAAGGCTAAAGTACTTACAGGTTTCCCTTGCTTTATGCAGGTTCTTTATGTGCAAATTGATTCTTTTGTAGTGACCCTTTTTATACCAAAAATTCGTTATATATGAGGTAAATTCAATCTTACGAAATTCCTCTGGTGGAAGCCTGCAGTCAGCTGCTTTTTTTGGTGCATTGTGGAAGTGATACTGTAGGTGGAGGAAGAAAATTACTTGTGAGGGGCTGAGCCGGGTGGTGGTGCCTGGGCTGGGCTGCAGTGCTGGACCAGTCTGGCCCTGGCAGTGCGCTGTAAGCCATGACACTGCCCAGCAACGGCACCTGTAGCTGCTGCTCAGGTCACCTGGTGCCCATGCTTCTGGAGCTGCAGCTGCAGCTGCCCTAGGAGCAGCATGATGCCACATCAGTACAGTTGAGGGGGTCAGTACAGTGAAGGTCTTGGATGTATCCCTATTTGTTATATTGTAAAGTGGGTTCCCTTTATACGAATCCGAGTTATGTGTCATTTTCCAGGAACACATGTACAACATAAAGCGAGGGAAACCTGTATTGGTATTAGTTTCTCCTGCCTCCTGGTAGAAGAAAATAAGTGGCCACTGTAAGAAACTAGCCCACGATGGACTAAATTCTTTCCAAGGTTCAGCTGAAGCACTACAAGACAGAGAATGATGCATTGAAGTCTGGCCAGTCTGCTGGTTTGGCCACAGTCAAACAAAATGCAGAAGTTGCCTTGCAGAATCTTCTCACAGTTATAACCAACTCTCAGTCTTCAATAAAGTAAGTTCACCATCTTAGAGAAACATATCAAATAGAGCATTTGGCCTGATGAGAATCCTGTACTATGTGCAAACTACTGTCTTGAGACCTTTCCACTGACCTTAGTGCATTTTAACTTGGTCTTTCTGCATTGAGCAGAGGCTGAACAACAAGCAGCTGATCAATTTCACTGTAGGTTACATTAAGTACCTACCTTGGGTAGATAGGGCAGGGGGTAGGGAAAGCTGAAGTGCAGGCTAACTGGCTCCTAGCTAAGAAGGCTTACATTAAGCATGTTTCATATAATAAGGGGTGCATGTAAATCCCTCCCTTCTCTTTTTTTTGGGTCTAATTATGTATCTCCCCTTCTCTGCTAATGCTTGCTTTCTGTGCATGTACTTCCAGACAGTTGGTTTCTGGAGCAGAATCGCTGCAGCTAGTTGCTGAACTTCTTAAATCAATAGACAGAATATCTGAAATATCAGAGGATGGACCATGAAAAGCTACAAGTGGCATTCCAATGAGAGCTGTGTTTACATGAAGAAATCACTACTTTTGAGATTTACTACTTTAATATATTATAAACCTAAACATATACAACTTTTACCCATACTTCTACTGTGGAAAACCTGTGCATTGGTGCAGTATTAACCCTTCCCGTATCAACAGTACAAAGAGAATCTCTGAGTCGCTGGAATCCAGTGTAGCTTAGCACATTGATGCTGTGCTGGATGGTGATGCAAGGGACCGGTCCTTTTATTTCGTGCATTGCAGATTCCTCGTGGGTGTGTTGGATTCAGCTGTTCTCCTCGCAGCCTCCTTCCTCCATTAGTGCTGTGACTGCTGTCAGTATCTTTCACCATTCAGGAGCAATAGTACTTGGAGTGGTTGGTGGGGGGGTTTTCACTGCCATTGGTGAGGTACAGCAGCAGAAATATTTTTTATTAACTTTGTATAATAAAATGCGGAAAGGAGCAATTATAAGTAACGTAAGGCAGCAAATGGTTTCAGCTCTTCAGTTTGAAAACGCATTTTTAATTGAATTAAACTTTGTAACCACTCTTTTTTTTTTAAGAAAGAGAGAAATTAAATTGCATATAATACTGCTGTTGTGGATGACTCATGACTTCTCTAAGGGGTGGATTTTTCTAACTAAGAAATATGCTGCTGTCTGTTCCTTGGGGGGATGAGAATACTACCATTATATCCCTAAGGCAGCTACTTTGGGAGAGCATGCTGAAGGCAGGAGAAAGATTACATACCCTCCTTCCATGCCTTTTAAACACCAAGGTGTTTATTTCAACCTAACACAGCAGCCCCTGCTCTGCCCAGTGCCCTGAAACCAGGGACTCCAAGCTGAGATCTGTCCTCCCATGCCAAAGAGCAAAAGCAGCCTCCTGTGGGGAATGAAGTGACAGGAAAGGAGCCCAGGTCCATCTCCCTGCTAACGGGTGGGAGGAAAGAGCAGTAAGCAACAAGTTCCACTGCCCTAATCTCAATTTATGACTCCTCAATTTACATTTTCACTGACTGCTTGTCTCACATGCAACCAGCCCAGCCTCTGGCTTCTTTACTATTCATTCCAGGCACAACAAGCGAACACCAGCTGCAAAGACTTCCTCCCCCTAAAAGGCTTTTAAACCTGAACCTTGCTAATTTTTTTTCCAGCTAAGTTGGTCTAATAAAAGATGTCAGACGCACCCAAAGAACCTTGTCAGCCAATGTCCTTAGACCGACATGGCTACAACCTGCACCAGGGGTGGCCAAAATGCAGCCCGCAGTCCTGGACTGCACCCAGAAGCGCTGCTCTGCCGCCCACGTGGTCGCTCCTGCCCACCCGCGCGGCTTGCCCTTACCCCGAGGAGCCCCTCTGGCTGCCCCCCCACGTGGCACGAGGCGTGCGTGTGTGCTGCCGCCTCGAGGCCGGGGTGGACTGCGTTACCGCCCCGCCCCCTCACGTGACCTGGGCGGCCGGCGCGGATTGGAGGAGGGGCGGAGCGGCGACTTGTGGGTAGCGAGTCCTTCCGGGTCGCAAGCGGCTGCCCCTGCCTGGCCGCGGGCGTCATGGCCCAGTGCGCGGGGCCGGGGCCTAGCGGGGCCGGGGGGGACCTGGAGCCTTGCGCTGACCCGAGCCCGTGGCCCGGAGGGGGCCCGCGGCCCGAGGCCATGTTGCCCGCAGACCTGCAGGCCCAGCGGGAGAAGATCCAGCGGGAGATCGCGGAGCTGGAGGAGCTGGAGCGCAGCCTGGACCCCGGCGCCGCCCTCAGCCTGGCCCTGGCACACCCCGGCAGCGGCTCCGACACGGGTGCGTCCCCCTTGCCCTCCCCGCCTGCCTGCTTCCCCCCACCCGGGGAGCTGAAGGGACCCTTGGGGCCTGCCCCCGGCTGTGAGCCGCGTGGGGTTTTAGGGCCCCGGGATGCAGCTGAGGTGGGCTCAGGTAAATAAAGTTTTCTGTGTCCCCCTCTCCCCCCCCAACAGACCTCGACGACTCCGACACGTCACTTGAGATGGTGCGTGGCCTCTCTTCATCCCCCCGTCTTGGGGACGCCCGCCAAGTTCCTCCAGCAAATCTCTTACTGCGGACTCGCGTGGGATCTTCCGCGGGTTGTAGGATTTGTCAGTGTTTTTGCCTGCGGCGTAGACGAAGAGCGTTTGCAAAACGGCTCCGACATCCCCTTCCGCCTCCTGTGCTTTGCATGCATGTTCACGGGGATCGTCTCCGACTGCTCTCGCCTGGGGCAGTGTCGCCAAAGCGAGGGGCTTCTGTGGGTGGGATGGGGGAGGGGTGACTCTGGCACTGGCAGGCACCACTTGGCGAGTTGAGATGAAACAAAGATGGGCATTGGATTGGCGACAGTGCTTGCGACACCAATATAGATTTTGGGAGAGCGGCTGTCAGCAGAGCAAGAGGGGCGTCACAGACCTGACCAGTGACACAGGCTGTGGGAGCGCCGAGGGGGGCTGCTGGGGCAAAATGGGCAGTTAGGTGCCTTGCTGCACTGTATATACGTGTGGGTGTCGACCAGCCACCCCCAGTAACGCTAGTCATAACTTTCCCAGTGCATCTTTCCCTTTCTCCCCATGGAAATGACCTTTTTTTTGCCCAGGAAGTGGGAAATGGAGAGGACAGTAGCGATGATGATAACGACGACGACATTGAGAGCTCTCTCCCAAACGACCCAGAGACATGTTTAGAGATGAACCTGGTGTACCAGAATATCATTCAGGAGAAGATCAATGAAGTCAGCGATCTGATTGAACAAAACAAAGGACAGCAGGTCGGTGCAGCTGAGTTGAGCCTTCCTTGGCGCTGTTCTCAGGGGGTTTGCGTGTGGAAGAACTGGCTGGAGCAGGCCCAGGTTTAGGATGGGAACATAATGAGCCAAGAAGACATTTCTGTGGAGTCCTGGTTGAGGGGTTGTTTCGAGGGGTTATCTTCTTAAAAGCACTGCCCCGATGAGCTGCAGACCTCAAAGCAGCGTCATGTTGGGGAGTGGAAAACACAAACTTTGAAGTAAAAATTAAATGGCACTGATTAGTTTTACTGAGTCGAATGAAGCGATACATGATAAAGAGCATCACCATGAGAAGTAAGGAGATTCAGAAAATCACCATTGTTGTTATCAGCGAGGAGTTTTTGAATACCATTCTGCCTCGACTGTTTCCCTTTAAAGTAGGTTGCACTGCCTGTGTCCAGCACTAGCATCTGGAGCCTTTTGTGAAGGACTCAAGGAGGGATGTAAAGGCCCTGTGAGTTTTAGTTGTGTTTTCCTCAATGAGTCTAGAAGCTTTGCTCTGTGCCATCAGGGAGTTTGCCACATAGCACATGTTTCTGGTCAGTGTCTTGTTGCTGGGAGGGGCTGCCCATTTGGCCAGTTGCTCAGCTACCCTCTGAATTTCCAGGTGATCCGCTAGGATGTTAGACTGGCAAACCACCTTTTACATAGCCTGATGTCACACAGTAATTTAGCTCTCTTGGGATGTTGATGACACCTGGGCCACCAACTGAGGTTGGGGGTCAGATCATTTCGCTGTGACGCTGATGTGCATGTCTGAACTATTGTTGTCTTACAGGCAGAAATCATGTTGGAGGTTGGTGTGCAACAAACAACGAGGGCAGCAGATGGCAGGAGCTTGCCATCAAACCTGTTTCTGGGTCACTTCAGGAAACCTTACTTTAAAGATAAAGTGACGGGAATTGTAAGTGTAACTAATTGTGTTCCCGGGCATTATTCCTGTATTATTTAGCCTTAGCTTGTAATTTTTACACTCTCTTGAAACAGATGTTAGTGAGCAGCAAGGTAATTGCATCCTGGTTTTAATTAGTACATTTATTTTTATTTTTTTTTGCCTGAGTCAGCTTTGTTTCACCTCTGAATTTGAGAGGTGAGAACAGGGCAGCTTTTCGTCATTTTGGCTTGCAAAGGGCATAAGTTTGCACCTTAATGTGCGTGTCTATAACCATTCTGCTTTAAAACACCAGCCAGCTGGTAGGCCTGCAGGTGCGGGCACCAAGTGTTTCACATATGCTGCAGCTGGATGTTCTGCTTCTCTGTAAATTGTTCATAACTTGCCTGTTGGCTGTCCTGTAAGCCTAGAGTTTTCTGGGATAAAAGCTGTTCTTCTGTCCCTGGAGGGTGCACAGCACAGTGGGACCTCAACCTGGCTTGGGGTTTATAGAGGCAATTGTTCATACAATAACTAAACTGTTTCCCACCAGTACAGCATCCAGGTGCCCATCTGAAGTAAGGATTTAGGTGAAGTTTGTCACCTGCATGCCTCTACCCAGAATGCTCTTTGCTGCAATACTCAGCTGTTGCAAGGTGCTCTGGGTAGTGGGCTGGGTGTAGGGAAGTGTGCATTTCTGTCTTTAAGAGTCAACCAATGTCTCAAATAAGATGGGCTTATCATCTGCTTGAGAGCCATAGGGAAGTGAAGTCAAGAGGGACCTTCTGTGAAATTAGTCGGTGCCCTAACATGCTTGGGTGTATAGGTTGTAGGACATAGGCAGTCACGGTTCTTTGGGTAAATGTGATATCTTTTATTAGACTAACTAAAACCGTCGGAAAAATTATTCTTTACAACCTTTTGGGTACAAATGCCCTTCAGGCTGAGGAAGTCTGCAGTTATTCTGTGTTCTTCCTGGATGGGACAGAACAGAATAGAAGCCAGTCAGTGGGTGAGAAACAGGTGCAGGGGAAAGGGAATGTAGGCTTGGTGATGAGATATAGCTGGGAAATAGTAGAGTGGTTTCTCGTCTGTTGACTGCCTCAATTTGCATTTTCACTGACTGGCACTCGCATACTGGCCTCTGTGCTCTTCCTGGATGGAGTAGAATAGAACTGCAGACTTCCTCAGCTTGAGGAAGGGTGTTTGTATCCAAAAGCTTGTGAAGAAGAATTTCCCAACTGTTTTAGGTGGTCTAATTAGAAATATTGGATTTACCCAAATAATTTTGTCTACCTAACATTCATAGGGCACTAGGGGAGCAAGGTGCTGCACAGGGGTATATTATTAGGCTGTTTTTAGAAGCACAGTAGTTTTGGTGTCAGCGCTTCAGCAGTGGAGTGAATTCTCCACCAGAAGATCCTGTCTCTCTTGTCTTTAACTCTTCTGGTCTTCACTAGGGTCCACCTGCCAACGAAGATACCCGGGAAAAGATGGCACAAGGCATTAAGTCTTTTGATGATCTGCAAGTAAAGAAATGTAAGCGGTCTCCCCTTTGTGTGCTGTTCCATGTCATGTAATCACAGAGAATGGGACAGGGGAGAACCTCGAGAGTTTCTCTTGTCCACTCCCACGCCTGTGACATGATTAGCTGTACCTGAACTGTTACTGGCAGGTGTTTGGGAGCTTTGATGAGAGGAGTCTAGACAATCTGATGACCCTGGGGGCTGCAGAATCTATTCTAGTGCTCACCAGTCCTTACTGCTAGAGTATTTGCCCTGGTGCCGAACCTAAATTTTTCTTGCTGTAGTTGAAGACTACTGCCCCTTCCCCAGTGGGCTTAGAGAACTGTTGATAGCTTTTTTTTTTATTTGCAGTCACTATTTAAGTATTAGAGGGCTGTTGTCAGATCTTCCCTCTGTCTTCTCCAGGCAAAACAAACATGGTCTTTCCAGCCTTCCCTCAGCGGTTTTGCTTTCCTATGCCTCTGCTCATTCTGGTTGCTTTCCTCCAGACTCCCTGCTGTTAGTCCATATGGTTCTTGACCTGCTGTGCCCAAGACTGGACACACTAGCCTTGTAAGGGCCTAGCCTTGGTACTCACATAATTTTGACTTGGTCTTTTCAACTTATTTGCTCCAGTGTTCACTTGGTTGTACCCTGTACTAGGTCCATAAGAAAATACTGCAGGATTATAACCCTGATCTTGGGGCTCTCAGCCCTCTAAGCAGCCTTCAGAAAACTGTGTCCAAGACAACCAGCCCTTTGTTAGAGACCTTGGAGTACTGTCAAGTGGCTTTGGAAAGCAGTGGGTTTGCCACTTGGGGTTATCCTTCTATGCTCATGTGTGTGTTGTCTCCCCAGGGAAGAGCCATGAGAAGGAATTGCTGAGCAGCTCCATCATAAGTGATCGCCTGCAGCGCCTGCTTCAGCCCAAGCTACTGAAGTGAGTAAAACACAAATGTCATCTGTTGATGAAACAAGTGTGTCCCCAGACTCAGGGGCCAAGTGGGCAGAGGGAAGAGAGGGAGTTGGAGCTGATTTTGCTTCTGCCTCACTTGTCAGAAGTTCCCATGTTGACCATTGTTTGGCCCTTCCTGAAAGGTCCCAGAGCAGAGCAGGGAGCCAGTGCCTGACACCAGCTTGATATTGGGACCATCGTCCTATACCTGGGTTGGAATATGGGCCACCTGATAATGATACTGCACCGTGTTGCCAGCTGGTGGTCTGTTTTTACCGTGAAAGCCCTGTGACGCTGCCTGGCCATCCATCTGATATGCAGATTTACTGCAGAACCCTGCCAGAGACAGCCATACCACCCAAAATGCTGCTATGCTGTTGCCTCAGAGCCCTGACTGTCTCCATCATGGAGGCAGAGCTGTGTCTGGGATGGGAAACGGATGGACAAGAGACTTCTTGGAGGCTGGAACAAGTGCAATGTGTAGCTTGGATTTTTGGGATGGAGGGGAAGGGAAGCAGCCCATCTTTGGTGCTGGTCAGCTTCTATCCTGTGCCCCTGAAACCCTTGCTCCCATGCAGTTATTTGTCATAACCATGGAGCTGTCCTCCCACAGGCTCGAATACTTGAATCAGAAGCTGGAGAAAGCCAAGACTGCCATGGACAAGAAGATTCTGGAGAAGCAGATCAAAGAAGCGGAGCATGAAATTGATGCCACTAAGTGAGGGGAGCCACTTGTATTCAAAGTCTGGGGAAGAGGAGGCCCCCTCCTAAGTGGGTTTCCCCCAGGGCATGTGAGCAAAGCTTACACACAGCCCTAGAGACCAAAGCTGGGCAAATCTTGCCCTGTTCCAGCTTGCAGAGGATTCAGCCTGGTCAGTCTTTGCAGCGTCCCAGCCACACGTGCCCTCAGTAGTGTGGAAGGGGATTGGGCAGTGCTGTGCTAACTCCTGCAGTGTGTTTTGGTGCAGAAGTACTGTACCAGCACAGAACTGAGTTGGGGCGTTGGAACAAGGCATTCTGAGCCACATGGGCTGCTCAGCACCGCTCTCACCTGCCAGGCTCCAGCGGCCCCTTTGCCGAATTCGTTTGTGGAGATGCACAGACAGCATCTCCTGTCTGTGCATGTGAGGGTTTCTGGGATCGAACCATTCAACCCAAGGGTATTTTGTCCCACCTTGGGCATAGAAGTGGGCCCAGGCATAGTGTTCCCCTCGGTGCTGGCAGAACAACAGAGGTCAACATGTCCAGGAAAACATTGCCTGAGAGCTATGCTGATAATTTTGTTCCACAAGCTGTTGTGTGAGGTGCTTCCCTCTCCTTGGGCTCCAGGTTAACGTAGTACTTTTTTTTTTTTCCTCCTCTGGCCCTCGCTGCTCCAGCCAAATTCCCCACAGAGAGCTGTTAGGAAACCGACTGGATGAGCACGACTGGGAGAAAATTTCAAAAATCAATGTAAGTGGGCATACCAGTTTTGTGGAAGTCCCAGTCCTGGCCCCCTTGCTTTGAGAGCCACCCCCGATACACCAGCACTCCCTCACTGGGACCCTGGTGCTGTGTGTGTGTGGCATCAGATGCTACAAACCCACTGCAGCTCTTGAATGGTCCTTGACTGTAACCTATTCCGGGTTCAGCGTGAGTCCATCGATCCAGGTGCCCACCATGGGCCATGACATTGGCCAGATTTGTGCAGTCTCAAGTTTTCTGCTAGTGGAATATCCTCAAATCCTTGCTCAGAAGTGAGCAAGGTGAATGTATTTGGAGAGTTCCTCGGGGAGCGCACTTCGTGCTGCCTTCTCTGTCTGGGGCAGTTTCACAGTCCAACTTTGTTAACCTGTAGTTTGATGGCACGCGCAACCCAGGAGAGCTGAGGAAATTTTGGCAGAACTGGGAGCATCCAAGCATCAATAAGGAGGAGTGGAGTGAGGAGGAGATAGAAAAGTTGAAGAAAATAACTGCTAAACACGATAGTCAGGACTGGCAAGCCATCGCCCAGGAGCTGGGGGTAAGTGATTTGGCCCTCAGAAACCAGTACTGAGGTGCAGCCTCGGGTTAATTGTTACACTAGGGAGCCCAGTGCTAACACATAATCTCATGCAAGGAGGGGAGGGCATTGCTGTTTTTGTGGGTTTTTATCGTAAAATGTCATGCATAAAAAGCAGATTGAGCAAGCCCTAAAGAAACGTTGCATTTGCAGAACTATTCTAGTCCTCTGCCTTTCTCCAGCAAATAAAGCTCTGGTTTGCTGATGACTTTACATGAAAGAATATTGCTGCTACACCATCCAGCACTGCTGAGGCCAGGATCCTCTAGCTTCCCCTATTGCACCTACTGCTGGAGGTGCTAGGCCCGTTGCTGCTTGCTGTTAGCTGGGACAGCAGTCATCTCTCTGCTATTACCATCCATTTGCTGTGACTACCCCTCCTCCTAGACATCAGTTGTAAGTTCCTAGGTGCAGATTTAGATGTGCCCAGCATGGAGTGCAGCAGTGCCCAGATACCTTCTTGGGACCCTTTTGGCAGACATAATAAAAATAATACTGGGAGCTGAATTCAGACCCCTGTAGGTTTGCATCAGTGCTGTGGCACTGCAGCCCTCTGTGGAAATGTCCATACTGATCTAAGTCAATGTTCTTTCGTTAAGACCAACCGAAGTGCATTCCAGTGCCTGCAAAAGTACCAGGCCTACAACAAAGACTTCAAGAGGAATGAGTGGACCAAGGAAGAGGACCAGATGCTCAAGCAACTTGTCCAAGAAATGAGGGTGGGAAGGCACATCCCTTACAGGAAAAGTAAGTGACCCCCATGGCAGCCCTGCTCTCCAGGCTAATACTACCCCCCACCTCCCACTTTGGTGGTAAAGTTCCTGAAGTGCTGGGGGCTCTTTGGATAGAAAAAGGGTCCTGGTCCCTGCCCAGGGGAGTAGGAATGTATTTACTCTTGTACTGTGATTCTGTTTTCTCCTTTACATTGCAGATTGCTTTATAGTAGAGGACAGTAGCTTTACTTCCATTGACAGATGGGGCACCTGACTTACACGGGTGGAAGCGGTTTGCCCAAAGACACCTACCAGGTTATGGGCAGAGGCAGGAATTAAACCCTGTTCCTCTGGGCTGTATGGGCTGTCTGAAAGGCAGCCAAAACACCGCGTGCCATAAACCTATCAGTCCTTCCCAGGTTAGGTGTGACATTTGGGCAGTAAACCTCCAAGGAGTGCCCAAGTCCTGTTCCCTGGTCTGGGGCAGGGGGAGAAGGCAGCATGCCTTCTCCTGATTCTTGCCATGTACTGGGCACGTGGAGAAGCCATGTGTTCCCATCGTACCTAGAGCATGTTTCAAGGAGGCTGCTGGAACCACTTCACATGTGAAATGTCACTTCTGTTTCCAGTTGCTTATTACATGGAAGGGAGAGACTCTGCACAACTGATTTACCGCTGGACCAAGTGTGTGGACCCCAGCCTGAGAAGAGGAACATGGACACCAGAGGAGGATGCTGTAAGCGATTCTTTTTTCCCCGTCTAGTTCTAAAGGAACTTCATGGTGTGAAAGTGGGTAGATTTAACTTACTCTGTGGTCATACCACTGAGTGGCATATGCATAAAGGCTGGAATTGCAGCATCAGAATGGGAAGCAGGAATGGGAAGTGGCTGGCCAGAAGAGTTTAGGTGTGGAGGGGATGCTGCCTATACTGAAGGGCACATATTTTCATTTAAAAATGTAGCTGCAAGCCCATCTGAGCTGAACCAAGTCATCAAGCTATTTCTGCTGCACTGCATTCTGAAGCCTGGCCAGGACAAAGCTGGCACACATTCTACCCAGTCAGGGAGAGATGTGGCTTGCAGACCTGCTGTTCTGCTTTGGATGCGTCAGTTTGCTGTGGCACCCTGTTCCCTGGGCCTGGGAGCAGTGTGCTCATTTGGAGACAGATTGTTAGTTGGCATCTTTGGTATTCAGAGAGCTGCTTTAGGGGCATACGTCGCCTGTCTTGGTTCTTGTGAGCAACTCCTAAGCCCCTGAATTGATGGGATTTGGTGAACTGGGATGGATCTTTACTTATTCAACAAACGGGCTGTTTCATGATGGTGTGTCTAGGGAAGGGGAAAGGTTTCTTTGCCCTCTCAAAGACCCAAAGGAGACGAAATGAAAATGAATTAGCCAGGTAATTCTCAAAAGGGTCCAGGCATTGAAGACCTGTTACCTGGGGTCAGTGAAGCTAGTAACACTCAAACCTGCTACTAATGCACCCAAACCTGTGACTTGTACAGCTGTTGCTGGCAGCAGTCAAGAAGTATGGAGAACGTGGCTGGTATAAAATTCGGGAGCTGGTGCCTGGAAGGAACGATGCCCAGTGCAGAGACAGGTCAGTGTGGAACAGGAACAGCTTTGCCATCAAGTTCACTTTCATAACCAAATGTACCCTATCCTTTCTAGTGTACAGGCACCCGGGTTCCCATAAATTGTGATATTCTAAACTAATCCAAAGGGTTGTCCTGGACTTCACTACATGACCTCCTAAATGTTTTCACTTGTGTTGTTTTAAATGCTGTATTTTTTTGCAAGCCTTGGAATAAGATACACACCTTGTTTTTGAAAGGCAGCCTAAAGAGAAAAAGATTTTTTCCTTGTAGTAAGCAACTGAGTAACAGCCGCCAGGAGGCCCAGCCTGCTCCCTATTCTGCTCCCTCTGGATCACATAGAGTCTTACTGTTGCTTTTGCCCTGTAAGCAGCAGAAACTGCTCTTACTGTAATTTTGCATATAATGCATACTCCAATTTCCAACAGCTGGCTTTTGAACAAAAAGGTGCATCTTGTATGTGATAAAATTACAGTAATATTTGTATACCTCTGAAAGAGGTCGCCAAAATCAGTAACAATATGGGGGGAGGAGGGGGTGTCAATTTTTGAACTGTCCCATTTCAGTTGTGCCTTCTGGGATTTTGACTGAGAGAGGAGCAGCAGAGCTGCAGTGCCAAGCATATTGGTATGGGACTTGGTGGGGAAAGGGGCTGTCCACTGAGAACATTCTTCTTTTTTTCACTGTAGGTGCACATTGTGCCAATGATAAAGAGAAAAGTACAGTGAGGACTACACATTTTTTTTGTATTGAATTTTTTTACTTTGTAGGTATTTATATGCACTGCACGCTGACTTAAAGAAAGGCAGGTGGAGTTGCCAGGAAGAAGAGAAGCTAATTGAACTAATACAGAAGTACGGCGTGGGTAAGTTTGGTTTGTTTTACTTTTTGTTTTCCTCTTGCTGATTCATCTGTAAAGGCTTTCGATGACTTTGAGCAGCTTTTGGTTCTAGTTCTGTAGCTGGTCATGGAGAGCTTGGATGCATGCTAAGAAGTGTGAATTAAATGTTTCTGTGTTTGATATGGTCTGTGTGAAATGCATTCTGCTCTAGGGAAACTATAGGTATATATAGGCAGTGCAACTGGTAGTCCTGGTTAAAGGGACTCTTGGCTAAAATTGAATTTGATTAGGGTGGAGGGAAAAAAACCCATAAAAGTGATTGATTGTACTGCATGGTACTTTGTTTAATGGCAAATTGTTTCAGCAGAACAGTAACCTGAGGCATCCAGGTATAGACTTTTATCTTCTACTAATCATCTTCTTGCCTGAGGGGAGCCTGTATTGTTGGGGGCGGGGAGTTATCACTGGGTCATTACCCCCCCGTTCTAGTCCCCAGTTGTGAGCATATGGCAAGCAAAAGCTCTATACTCCGGACTAATCAGCTCAGGGCCTTTACACAGGGTATCTAGCATGTGTACAGCACTCCTTTTTAACAAAGCCTCCTCACGTTGGAGACGAGATGGCTTCTGAATGCTGCTACATGGTTCTAAGCAATGGCTCCTACAACTTCAACTGTGTTGTGGTTCTCCTTGCGTGTTGCTTTGTCCTTGCAGTTGGCATATTTGGGGCACTTTGCAACTATCTGTGTGGTCCCTTTCAGATTCCCCATGCAGATGGACCATGTCCTCTGCCTAGCCCTTGCCAAAAGACCTCTTTTTCCCCAAAAGTGAGACCGTGACGTGGGGTGGTGTCCAGTCATGTTCCTTGAGTGAGCCCTGCTTCCAGGTGACTGGAGCGGAGCAAGGAGCAGAGGTCCTACTTCTGGGAAAGGACAGGAGTATGTGTTTAAATCCCCTTGGCTTCCCAGCTTAAAGTTTAGCCCTTTCTTGGCCCGAGGGCAGAGGTTGCACTGGGCTGAGGTGCCACAGTCTGGCAGTGGCAGCAGCAGGCCTCGGAGGCAGATTCTCTGTTCTGAAGGGAACCCCAGGTTCCTGACTTCTGGGCATTCCCAGCAGTGAAAGCCACTTCGGCTAAGTTTTCTGTACCAGACAGGTCTCTTTGTCAGGCACTTGGTATGTGGTGCATCAATATGGCCTCCCTGTTTATGTCCTTAGGATGCTGGAGTAAAATTGCATCGGAATTGCCACACAGGACATCCACCCAATGCCTGAGCAAGTGGAAGATCATGATTGGGACACAGGTATTGTAACCTTTTGTGTTCCCGTGCTTCCGCTTTTCTGGTACCAGCCCAGCCCCATACTCATCCTGTGCAGAAGTAAAGCTTCACGGAAAGTGAAAGCCTGACTCCATTGTCACATGTGGCAAAAAGTTCCCTTTGACTTCAGTGAGGCCAGGATTTTATCTGGGGCATTTCAGGTCCTAGTTGTGCACTGTTGCACGATCTGTCTTGTGGCTCCATTCACCTATTGCCCTCAGTGATCAACTACCCATGAGTAAGAAAATCAGGAGTGACAAGGGACTCAGACCCCAGCAGTAGCCCAGGAAATGGGTGGGCTTCTGTAAGCACTGGGAGACGGGGAATGGGCCCATCTTGTAACAAGCCGTTTTCCTGGAGGTTTTTAACATCAGTATCCTGCTAGCAGGGGTGTGGAGTGGCAAGACTACTTGAGGGCTCACTTGCTTTTCTGAATCCAAAGCCCAGGGGACAGCACAAGAAGAAAAGCCACCCGAAGCATGGGTACACGCGGAGGCAGAGCTCCAGCTCGTCCGAAAGCGAGAGCAGCAGCGGCAGCAGCAGCGAGTCGGAGCTGGAGCTGATGGACAGCTCTGACGCAGACGCAGAGAAGCCACAGTTCACAGTGCCCGCTCTCGACTTGTGGGTGCCAGTGAGGACCAACACAGCAAAGCGTCCGGCTGCGTCTGCTGGCTCTTCCAAGACTAACGACGGAAAGGGGTCTTCCAAGAAGGCTCCTAAGATGTCCTGTGGCAAGGAGCAACCAGAGGCTTCTGATGGCCAAGGTGAAGAGCAACCCTCAGAGAGTTCAGCGGTGTTCAGTACTGTTCTGAAGGGCATGGCATGCCCATATTCTACCGACATCAGTGTCAAGGACCCAACAGAGGTGGTGAACAAGGTAATTGTACTAGCGAGGATGAGACTAAGGTCCTTTCAACTAGACTGAGCAGTTCAGGGTCCATCAGACCAGAGCCTGGGTGACATCCCCTCAGGGAGATGGCCTGTAGCAAGCAGCTGGTAGGTGCCTTGCTTCTCTTGAAATGGTTATTGGCACATTGCACCGCTGGGAGGCACTGGTCTCCCAGGGACCTTGCAGTTGAGATCCAGATGTTGATTTCATGCCTCCCAAAGCACCTCTTTCTCAGACTACATGAGTTCACAAGGGTGCCCTGGAGAACAGCAGTTTTTTGTGCTTCTGAAACTTGTTTCTATTCTACCCTGGGAGGAAAGCAGAAGCCTTCAGGCATTTTCTTAGGAGCAGAGATGTCTAGAGATTCATGCTGAGAGCTGTTTGGTGATTATGGCACTAGCCTGGGGTGTAGGAATCCCTGCTGTGCTTCACTTTGTAGTAGAAAGCTCCATTATCCAACTTCCCCATCACAAACTCAGATGCCTTCTTGGGACTTGGGAGTCTAAGTCACCTTGGGTGCTTTTGAAAACATTTCCCATTATAGGTGGGGAAACTGCTTGCTGGGATTTGGGAGTGCTGTATATTATTAGCACTTCATCTGGCATAATTACATTCTGCTCGTCACTTCGTGTGCTATTTGAACAGTGATTCTCAAGCTTTTTTAGACTCTAGAAACCCCTCAGAAAATGCCAGCTCTTAGTTTTTTCCTAGTTTTCTTTGGCTGTGGAAGAATAACAGAGCAATTTCTTCTGTTGCCAAAAAAACAAAACAAAACCAAAAAAAAGACCACAGCAGCTCAGAAGGGTTTTAATACAATGGATTCCTGTTTGAAAGTGCTGAGTTTATGTTGTGAATCATACTTGCGCACCTAACAGGGCTAATACTGCGTGGCACTCTACAGACTCTTGAAAGGATGTGAGCTGGAAACTTAGCTGACAATAAGGAAAAGTTGAGCTAGCTACTCAAATTCGTTGGGTAAAATACAGAAACACTGAAAGGCCCTGCCTCTGCCACGGGGTATCTAGCAGCCAGGGCGGAGTGGTTCATCACAAGGCTCTTAGATTGGAACTTGTCTCTTCTGTTTAGCTAATTGCTTTTATCCATCTTCTCCTTCAGGCTTCTGAAGGCGGGAGGGAAGTGATAATGCTTTCCCTGGAAGATGTAAAGAGGGCGATACGAAACAATACTTATCTTTTGAGACAGCGGGTAAGTGTCTTCTAAGGCTCCTCTTCAGAAACTTCCATGCTGTTGACTGATGTGCCTTGAGGTTGTTGAGAGCTCTGCGGCTAGCTTGGCTGGAGCCCAGGGCAGCATGGTTCTGACTAGTCTTGAGGCTACCTGGAAGGATAGAAACTTATGTCGGCATCCCTCTGTCTCTACAATCATGTTGTTATGGATGGCCTCGCGTTATAAATGCCTGTGTGAGACAGCCAAACAAACAGAAAGAAAAGGTGCCTGTAGTCTGACTGCCATCTAGAAATGGGCGTCTTTTTCATTTAATGTGTGGTATGGGTTTAGCCCCTGTGTGAAATGAACTAAAAGCCTGAAGCAGACGCTCAACTGATTGAAATATGTGCTGTTCCATTAAGTAGTGACCTGGAGCAGCTGGTGAGCTGGCTTACCCTGGGGCATGCATGTCTCTAACCCTAGCTTCTTTTATGTTGTGTAGAGCCAACTGCCAAAGAGACGCCCCGGCGGCATTCCAAGTATGGAGTCTGGCACCTGGAGCCTGGACCTGCCTGTCAGTGAAATGCTGGAGGCATTGAAGGACAACACACAGAAGAACCAGCGCCGGCAGAAAGAGCTGCTGCAAAGGCAGGTCTACGACAGGAGGCTGCTGATGGCAGTAACTCCGTGGGTGGGCAACGTCATCCTGCCTTATGACTTCGGTGTAGAGAAGCGGCCGTCTGTTCAGACCAAAGGTACAGATGACCCATCAGGTATTTGTTCCTCCCTGGTGTGAGCTTGGGGCCAGGCTTCTTGGACAGGCCTCTGGGTTCTTCCCTCCAGACCTGGTTCTTGGGCCTTTTCACCTCACAGTGCCAAAGCAACTTCAGAATACAAAAGTGTTGTATCAATTGCTTGTGCTTGTGAAGCATAAATGGAAGCCCAGGCAGGTATGGTGAGTTGCCTCATCCTGTCTGCAAAGAAGGATAAGAACTGGCAATAAAAGCTAGGCATATCCTGACTGACTTCCTTCCATGAACAGCTGGACCACACTTGTCCCAGTCAGACTGTACTGTGGTGTCACAGTGGCTTGGGGTAGGGAGAGGTTTGTACAAAAGGCAGGAAGAGAGTGCATCCTTATTTAATCAATGTTAATTGTTCTCAGCTATACAGCCACCTTGGGTGGGGTTTTACTTTGTCTGTCTTCAGTAAGAGCAGGGTGGGTTTCAGATGATACTGTTCAGCTCCTCTTCGGGCTAACACTTGATATGGAGGCTGCTAAGGACTCTCAGCAGATAGTGTGTGAACGTCCAGTTAATTGGTACTTTTATGTTGTGCTCTCTTCCAGCTGACGTCATTCAAAAACGGCTGCAGTCGGTCACTCTCTCCAGCACCCCTATTTTCACACTGTTCATTCAGGTAGGCCTCGTACCCTGCAGTGGATCTGCAGGGACCTCGACCGAGTGGATAGAGGTTCTCGGCTGGCAGGGGGTGGAGGGGTGGTGTAGGAAATGCCTGCGTGCATCCCACCGGAGCTCTAATGCGAGCCTTCCCTGCCTTGCAGTTCTTCCAGGTCAACACTAATGGCTGCATGAAGGTGATACGTGAGAGGAGGCTGAGGCAGACGGAGCTTTTCCGTGCAGTGGTGACCAATGCGCAGAAACCACCACAGGTACTGTGCAGGTGCCTGGGTCCCACAGGAGTAGGGGGTGGAACTCAGTGGCTGCCTGGGATAAGGGAAGTAATTTGTCTGGCTCCATCAGATCCTGATTGACACAGGAAAGGATAAGAGCAGTGACTGTGGCCCAATACCTCAAACCTCTCAGCTCTGTCCAAAACCCTTCGGGCTATAGCTCAGCTGCTTCCTCTTTGATTTCCCCATCTGTAAGATGAGGCTGGGGGGCATTATTCACTTCTAAATCCCAAAGGAACTTCCTTTGTAGCAGTAATGATCATGAGTTGTTCCCTGTGCCTGACCCATTCCCCCTTTCACCTCCACCAGAATGACTAGAACATGAATCAAAAAGCTGCCTTTGACTTGGCTGCAATCTCCTGGTGCTCTTCTATAGGTCGCTCAGTGCCTCCCAGGTCAGGAAGTGCTGAATAAACCTCCCAGGAAGCCAGTAGCTGCAGACGCCGTGCCTGGCACAGGGGCTATGCCCAAAAAGAAGTCTGCACCTCCAGCAGTGGCAAGCACAGCTCCTGTCCCTGCCGTTCTGGGAGGTCCTGTCCAGAAGCAGAACCTGAGGGCACAGAGGCAGCTACCACCACTGAAGCCAAAGCCTAAATTGGTCTCTGAGCTGCTGCAGGACAAGCGGCTGCAGGAGTCTCGGGCCAAGAAGGCTCTGCAGAGAACCACGATCCTTGCACCTCAGGTGCTGGTCCCATCTTCTGCCATCCTTCAGCCAGTCATTCCTCCAGCCCCGGGAGGGAGCAAGCCTGCCACAGCCATGCCCCTCGGGGATGCGAGCACCCCACCGCAGCCGGCACCAACCCTGGGGCCAACGTTCCTGTCCCTTGTGGTTTCTGCACCTCCTGCCCCACAGTCAGCCCCAAGCTCCGGTTCCTCCCAGAAAGTGAAAAACCAGTCGAAGAGGAAGCGGAATGAGGACACCCCAGGAGGCGCTTCTGAGGAGGAGGCCTCCCAGGACAAGGCTGCAAAGGCAGAGGGGCCCAGCCTGCCTCGGGACTGTAGGAAGGCTCAGGTGTTGGGGGGCAGCTCCGTGCCATTGGTGCTGCAAAGCCAGGCCTTCATGCCCCACCAGATTGCGGTGCTGCAGTCCCCTCCTGTCACACTGAGCCCTGCAGGGGTGGCAGCAGGTGTGCAAAACATCCCTCACTCGGTGCCCACCACTAGTGCCGCAGCACCTGGAAGTGTCCAGCAGAGTCCAGTCAGCTTGGTGCCTGCTCTTGTGACTCCCCAAAGCAGCACCCACCTGGTCCCCAGCAGCCTGGTGCCCATCACCTGGGTGATGACACCCCAGGGCTTGATTCCCGCTAGAGTGCAGACAGTCGTGGGCTTGCAGAACCAGAAGATGCTGTCTGTTGCTCTTGAAAGCCAGGCCTCATCAGCAAAGAGCACTGAAGTAGCCCCCTTGGACTTGACAGTGTCCCGAGCATCCTCCAGGCCCAGCAGCACACCTCCTGCTGGCAGCACAGCCACGGAAGTGCCAAGCCTGCCAGTTGCAGAAAGGGCATCCCCGGTCACTGCCACAGGTACGAGGCCCTCTGCTCACCCTGCCTCAGAGCCTCAGCAAAGCTTGCTGCTTCCAGCCACTGTCACTGGTGGTGTGAGGTCTGCAGACTCAGCCACAGAGCAAGGTGTGGTGCTGGCTGCCCTCTCAGCTGACTCCTCTGCTCTGCATACTGCCCCCACGCCGGTGCCCCTCCGTGACCCCCCAGCAGGCACCCAGCAGCACACCCATTCACTCTGCCCTCCTAGTCCTGCCGGCGAGGCCAAGAGCAGTAGCTGCATTGTAATCAACACCTCAGAGGGTGGGTCAAATGTGCCAGTGCTGCACCCAGATCAGCTTCCCTCCAGCAACGTCCCCACAGGGAGCAGCACCAATGGCACCACTGCCCTGGCCACAAAGGATGTGCCCATGGCCTTGGAGCCTAGTGATATTCTCCCCCAGTCTTCTCCCCCAAGGGGTGAAAAGAGCCCCTTAGACTACAGCCTCATCACTCTCGAGGGTGAGGCCTTGGTGAAGGAGTGGCTGAAGGAGACCCCGGGTGTCTCGGTGCCCACTGGGAAGAATAGACTGCCTTACTTGCCACCTTTCATTTGTAACCTCAAAACCCTCTCCCGGCTGCTGCTGCAGAAGAAGACACTGGAGCAGAATGCCTTGGCCCTCGTGTCAGTGGAGAAGAGCCAGGATGGGGACACCCAAGCCGACCTGCACCCCATCCGGGAGCTGGTGAGGCAAAAGCTTGGCAGAAACCCGGCTTATCTGATGCTGAAAGCCAGGTTCCTGGCAGCCTTCACCCTTCCTGCTGTCCTGGCTGCCCTCCCCCCGCCAAAGGTTACCACAACCCTGTCCAAGAGGAGGCCGAGCCAGGAGGGTAATGGGGATTTGTCGCTGACTGAGGAGGAGCCAGCTGCGGAGGAGAGCTGCCAGGAGCCAGCCACAGAGAAGAGCTGCCAGGATCCGACTGAGGGGCCGTCCAATGGTACTGAGGGCCCAGCACTCGGGGGCGAGGATGCCAACCTGCCTACTCAGGTAAAGCTGGGGGGAGCTGCAAACCCAGTAGAGATAGTGTTGCACCAAACACGATCCTGCTTCCAGGGGAGCCCATAGCAAAGCACCCATTGACAACAGGACAGGACTTGGCCCTTTGGGGTCAGGGTGGTGAGCAGTGGGGAGGGAAAAGCTGTTCACAGTACCTAGTGCAGCCAGGCAGCTTCCCCTCACATTGCTCCACTCCCTGTGCTGGGTGCAGAAGGTAGCACCCGAATTGCACCCGGGGGGGGGAGGACCCCTCCTGAAGCATCGCTGTGCTTTCAACCCCAAGAGCCCCTTCCCCAGCAGCACCTGGAGCCCAGTCACTGCAGCTTGCCCTTGAGCCTGGTATTGAGCTCAGTGTAGCATACAAGACTTTTGCTTGATCATGGTGGTGTCTGGGTTGGAGACCCAGAGCTGTTCTGTTTTGAAGAGTTCAGGGGGAAGCTGGAATTGAGGGTCCAGGGACCTAAGAGATTGGTTTCAGCCACAGGAGGCAACTGATGCTCTTGAGAGTGGCTGATTCCTGGTGATCTAGGTACCTTCCACCCTCTGTTCCAGCTGGACTGAATTTGGCCTAGGCCAAAGTGGTGGGGGCTTTGGCCATCAACTGGGACTCCCAACATCTGGCTTCTGTGGCCCAAGTTGCCTGATCCTGTACCAGACTCCTGAATTTCATGTCAGCTGCAGCCTTGAAAGTGAATGTGATGGCAGGGGAGTACTCCTTTTCCTCATTTTTGCCTTCAAGAAAGCTGCCTTGCATAATCTGGTTTCCCCCCATCAAAGGGGTGTTGCAATTGCGTGTTTCTTGGTTACAGTCCTTAGGGGGTTTCAGTCCCTTTTATGAGAACTCTGGTAGGATACAAGTCATCCTCTTCTGACTGCGCCCTCCCACTGGGCCTGATCTGTGTACAGAGTTCACAGCATCCTCACAGTGTCTTCTCTTGGGCTCGTTCTGGGGGCAAGATGCTATGGCAGGTCTGAGTCAAAAGGTCACCTGGTGAGGGCATGTGGCTGTTCCTTCCCTGGGAAAGCACAAGTTACCAGGGTTGGCATGCGTGAACGTCCTGTGCCTTGCAGAGAATATGAATATGGTGCACATCCCCAAGGCCAGCGTGGGGTTCTAACTGCCTTGTTCTGAAACATAGCAAGCACCTTGGGTTGCTTCCTGCAGACCCACGTGCTGGCTGCAGGCAGTAACACGTGGTCTCTGGTTGCACTGTAGGACAACGGAGCTGGAGAGATGGCCGCACTGTCGGTGCCAGAGCCCGAGACAGACACAAAGGACGGCCTTCGGCGAACCAGAAGGACCACTCGCCTCAGAAAAAGGAGGATGTGAGAGGAGTGGGTGATGGTAGGGTTAGGTTACTAACACATTTCCAATGTGGGGGGGATTTTTGCCTAAAAAAGGAGAACTGGAAAGAAACTCCTTTGTGGCACGAAGTCACGACACTGGGTCCAGGACAAGGGTTTGTAGATGGCCTTGGGTTCTGCTCCCGTTGGGCTGCGTGCTCAGAACCCCTGGGCTTGCCTTGTAGAGCCCGGAGGTTCTTTGCTGAGCCAGCCTCACACAGGCTCTTACCAAAGGCATGTTTGCTGTTTCCAGGCAGCAGCTGGCAGTGGGAGCAACTGGTAGTTCTGCTGTGTGACGAGCATTGTGCAAAAATGGCAAGCCAAAAAAAAAAATAAAATAGGGGGTTGTGGTTTGGGTGAGGGGAAGATGTGGGGAGCTATTGCAGAGAGGAAGGAGCAAGAGGTATTTTGGGAACTGGGTTCCTTCTGCAGAGCTGAAACGAAGGAGTGGTATTGCCCCGCTGTCTTGTGTAGCTGTCCTTGCCAGACTGCAAGTCTCACTGAGGCTCTTAGCAGGGTTTTGTTTGCACTGCTTTGGAGGTCCAACTGAGCAGCAACGGGGCAAAAGAGTCCTATGCGAGATGCTCCCTGCTTTGGAATTGTTGGTGGCCAGGGCAGGGGCAATTTTCAAGCTCACCTCATGCAGGATGGAAAGTTTCCTACACTAGGTCGGTAAAAGAACAGTGCTAGAGGGACCAGGAGTGAGTGCTAATCTGTTAAAAGCTGTCTGCCCAGAAGCCAGCCCCATCCTGTCTCCTGGCTGGTACGCTAACATTCTGGCATGAGTATGTGCTGTGTCTCAACTACCAAGTATGCTGTGACCTTGGGCTGAAAGGTACCAGCGAGGGCAAACTTCTAGGCTTGTGAAATCGTTCATGCTGGATCTGCTTTTTAACATCTTTGGATGCCCTCGAGTGTGCTGTTGAAAACCCTTTAGCTAACAGGTATCCCATGTGCCCTTGTTATAGGAGCCTTGAATGAAATCTGCTTTCCTGCGTGGCAGTAGCAGCTGTTTCTTGCACTACCCACAGACACAAACTGACTGCTCACACCTGGGGAAGACAGGCAAGTGGCTACGCTGGTTCCTGTCCCCTCGTGGAGTCTCCCTTTTACTGCAGCTCTCATCGGGAACCACAGATCCGAGCCTGGGAAAGGGGAGATGCTTCCTCGACAGCCTGATTTGGTTCCAACATTCTCCTAACCCAGCCGTGGCACAGAGCAAGATGGGAGCCAGCAGGCTGTCGGAGAAGTCTGAAGGAAATGTTGAATGCTGCTTTGTTTGATTTGGGTTTGTTTGTGTGAGTTGACCCTGTTTACATAAAGGTCTATCGCTGCTTGGAGCTCGTGGCTCCCTTGGTGGCTTTAAACACATTTTGTGTGTTTGACGGTCCCCTGGCTCCAGATCAAGGCTGCTGAACAAGCCAGGGGTTTATTTTGTACCTGAAAGACTCTGAATCTTTGTTCAAATATAGAAGTTTTATTTTTCTCATGTGAAGCTGTCCAAGTCTCTTACTGCTCTCTGGCTGAGGCTGTGCGCACGTTCTCCTGCGTGGGTTTGATGCTCAGAGAGAAGTCAGGTTGACTTCACTTGCCTTAAGCCTGTAAAACCCGGGCTCAGGAATGGGAAGCTGGCAGCCTTTGGGGTTTATGACACCAGAAATTGTCTGACCCTGCATCCTCTTCCGGGCTCTGCCACGGACTTTTCTGTAACCCTTGACAAAACCGTCACTTCCCATCACCATTTCCTGCCCAGGCAAAAGTGGAGTACAAGTCTCACAGGAGTCTTGTGCAAGACCAGAGATGGACAGTTAAAGTCTGCTGAGGGCTTTGGATGAGTGGCAGGGCAGAAGGGGAAATGCAGAGGAATGGGGCCAACTTCTCTGGACCCACACCAGTGATTCAGGCTTGTAGAGATGCCCTGAAACATGGCCTTGCTATCCAAGCCCCCTAGTCTTTGTCTTGAACATGCATTATCCTTACCAGAGTCAGCCATCCCCAGAGTGTTGTGGTGCTGTAATAAAATTTGATCCCTTTGCTCTAACGTGGCAGGGTGGTTCCCTTTCCTGCCCACCTCCCAGAGCCTGTTTGGAGTCCAGTACGAACCACCTTCCATCACGCCGCTTACTCCAGAGCTGAAGCTCTACGTCCCACTTAGCACACGTCCATCAACACAGAGCACCCAGAGCTTTGTAGCAGCTGCGGCCCTCAGGATGCTGCAGAGGTGGCAGGTCCTGCAGGATGGAGACACTGATGTAGTAACCTGTCTTACCTCTGGTGTCTGAGCTGAATATCTTGCTCTCAACTCTCAGCATGAAGCTGTTGCCCACGACATTCCTTCAACCAGCTGCTCAGGTAGCTTAATACTGATGTGGTGGGTTGGAAGAAAGTCACGAGTGACTTGAATGCCAAGAGGGTTGAGTGACTGTAGCACACAAGCCAGGACCATGGTAGTTTGGGATATGGGGCACAGAAGTGAATTGTCATTCAAGGCCCTGCAGTAGCTATTCTTCGGAGGATGGAATGGGGGAGATGGGGAAACTGCCTATTCCCCTCTGTCTCCGCTGCACCAGTGCAAACACCCTGTGTGTCTGACGGTTCCCTGGCTATGGAGTAAGGCAGCTGAACAAGCCAGGGGTTTGTTTGTTCTTTCACTCCCAGGCTGTGGGTTTGGCTCCGAAAGGCAACTGCTGCATCTGAAACATAACAGTATAAGGTACAAGAAGTGTACAAATCACAGGAGTCACCAACAGCGTTGCACGTCGTGGCTAGTTCTGCCTGCCCAGCCCAAGTCATTAGTGAAGCCAGTTGCTTGAGCTCTGACTCAGCCCTTGGCATCAGGTCTTAGCTGTGCATGAGAAATTGCAGACTTGAAATGACGGACCTTTCCCAAGAAACCAGGTGTCGTATGAGAAAGTTGAATCAATTGTTGGGGGGGGTTTTCCCTTTGGTAGATACCAACTCATGCTGCTTCACACTCAAATGCTTCAATAGTGTTGTTCATGGGGGGATAAAATGCTATTTCTGGCAGCTGGTACCATGGCAGCACCTGCAGCCTCTGGACTGCTGAAAGCTTCCTACAATTGTTTATAAAGAAATTGGCTAGGAATAAGGATGGGATCTTGTTCTTTACTCTGAAATTGAAGTATTGTGGCGTTAACTCCCTGCAGGCTGGTTGCAAAGAGGATGGAGCTGGACTGTTCTCAGTGGTGGCAGATGACAGCGAGGAGCAATGGGTTCAAGTTGCAGCAAGGAAGGTTTAAGTTGAATGTTAGGAAAAACTCTCACTAGCAGGGTGTTGAAGCACTGGATACCCAGAGAGGTTGTAGAGTTTCCACCCTTGGAGGTTTTTGACCCAGCTAGACAAAGGTTGGCTGGGATGATGTAGGTGGGGCTGGTCTTGCTTGGAGCAGGGGCTTGGACTAGATGCGACCTCCTGAGGTCCCCTCCAGCCCTCATTGCTAGGGTTCTGTGAAGGCCTGGGTCTGCCCAGGTTTGTCAATCAGCACACTCTTTTCTGACCCCCCGCCCTTTCTCCAATGCTATCTGTGAGGTGTATCTAATGCCAAACATGGCCTCTGATGTAGCTACAGAGGCTGATTGCCTGTAGCAGGAAGCACTGGGTTGCAGAAACTGAGCAGCTCTGGTCTCCCCGCATCTATGGTGGAGTCCGCCGAGAGTCCAGAGAGGACAGCAAGCCTCCGTCAGCGGTGACCAGAAGCCTCATGTTCAGGAAGCAGAACCGGAGGGAAGCTGTCTTGAGGTCTTGCCACATCACAAAATGAGGTTGAGATAAATCCCGGGTTGTCGATTTTACCTTGGTTTCAAGAACAGAACCAGCCATGCAGAACGGAAAAATGGGCCTCAGTGGGCATTGGAAAACCAAGTGCGTGCTCACAATCCCCTTTCATGCTTGCCGCCCGGCCACCCCTCCGTGCTCAGGGTTAACTCCTGGGTCCTTGCTTTGCCCAACTTGAGACGTGTAGAGCTTGACTTTTTTTTCCAAGGTCTGAGCACCCACAGTTAAGGCTAAAGGTAGTGGACGCCCAAAATTAAAGGCCGCCTTTTAGCAGAAACAATCTTGTCAATCCCAGCTACAGCCTGAGAGAAGGCTGTATCCAAGGTAGTGAGGCTGGCTTTGAATGGCAGTTTGTATTTAGCACCTTTGGTCTTTTAAAACAAGAGCCCTGGTTCTAGTTCTTTTCCCTGTCTCCAGTCCCCACAAATACAAAGCAGATAACTTTTGGAGCTGAGACCATAACCTGCTTCAGAACCTGTTTTACCTGTGCGGGACACAGTGCTTGTGCACTCGAGTCTTATCCATGGGTCTTCCAGTCACTAAGTAGGGTAGCAGCACCTGTTCCTTACAGGAATTATGCTGTACAGATGGGGAACTGAGGTGCAGAGAGGCTGACATCCCTCTGCAAGTCTGAGCTGAGTTACACAAAGCACTTAGGGCCACTAGGTTAGTTGTTTTTTTTCCCCCCCCTCCCTTCTGCGGCTTCCTCTTTTCTTTTTTCTTTATCTCTGTCTCCAATGAAAACTGTTACTGACTGGTTTCCCCTTTCTTCTCTCTCTCTGAAATCGTGTTTCCCCGAGGGATCGCTGGTCCAAAGATCAAAGCCTGCAGTCATGGAAGTTGTTTGCTCGGAGCCAGCCCGGAGAGCAGGAAAACTGCCATGCTAAGGCTGAGAGAGGAGGAGACTTCTTGATACAAAGACCCAGGTTGGTCCATGCTACGGAGAGCAAGTTGTAGCTGCAGGAATGAAGGTCTGGCTTCCTTGATCCAGTGGGATGGGCACAGTGCCCCACGGCAGGGAAATGCATTGCTACATCTACCTGCTAGGATCCAGGGCTGGCTTTGCTGTTGAGCAGGGCAACTATTTCCTGAGGGAAAAGGGTATTCAGCACCGACTTAACCTTGCTGCCCATATGCAGGCAAAGTGCATGGTCAGTCGGTCCATTTGAATCTTCCTAGAGCCTGAGGGGAGTTTTGTCTGCATAGGAACAGACTAGACTTGTGCCCTGGACATGACTTGGGTACTACAGCAAACCCTTTTGCCACGGCCTGCGCGAGGGCTTTCGCTGTAGGATCTGGTTCCAAATGGGCAAAATGAGGCATAAGAAGAAACTGCTCTTCATGTCCTAGATAGATGGGTCGGGGATGCCTTGAGGTAGATGCCCTGGCTTGTTGCTTGTTTCCCTGCTTATGTCTGAGCTGATTGACTTCCCTGACTCTGGACTGAGCATCCAGCGAACAAAACTAGTCAACCGCTGGTAGTTGTACTGTAGCAAGTGTGAGTAGCTGGCTTCTGCACCTGGTGGCTACAGTCCTCTGAAAAGGCTCTGGGTGATGTCCAGCAAAAGCTCCCTCAGGTGCCAGCTGGCTGAGCAGGTGCTTGGGGGTTCTGGAGGATTCACCCTTTAGGCTTATGGACATGGAGGGAATACCTTCAATGGGGCAATGGCTGCTGGGGTGTGCTCTGGGGCTCCCGGGAACAGCTATGTGCCAGAGAGACCTGCGGGCCTGGTAAAACCTCTCCAGTATGCCCAGCCTGCAGGGATGGTTCCCAGTAACACAACTGGGGTCATAGAAACACTGCTGTCTGTGCTGAAGCCATGTGCAGGGGCAAGGCAGTGGGCAGCACACAGTCTGCACCACTGCATTACCGCTGCAAGTACATACCACCACGAGAGCTGCTCCCTTGTCAGTGCTCCTCCCCATGCATACGTGCTTGGCAGTTTCACTTCCCCCTGGCAATGAATCAAGAGGTGCCTGACTCTGGGGAGAGCAATAGAGCAGCTTTTATTGCAGCTGCCATAGGCTCTCCCTTTCCTGGATGTGAGCTCTGGTGCCCTTGCCCAGGCCCTGCTGGCAATGAGTTGTGGGGAACAGAAGCCAGGGCTGCAGTAGCACGTGCTAGTTTCCCTGCATGAGAGGAAGTGTGGCATGTGTGAAGCATGCATAGGCTGTCAGGGGTTATTGCAGGAAGCCTCATCCCCTTCCATTTAATGAGCATGTTCCCGTCCTGACTGGGGCAAGGCCTCCCCTGCGCTGCTCTGACCGGCCTGTGGTACGTATCGCTTTCAGTGCAGCCTGACAGTACTTCTCACTGTCCGCCATGTCAGAGCCGGAGGATGACGAGACCTGCTGGCACCGCCTGGAGAGCTTCCGGGTGAAGCTCATCTCAGTGATTGAGCCCTCCCGGCTCACCCCCTACCTCCGGCAATGCAAGGTGATCAGCCACGACGATGAGGAGCAGGTGCTTAATGACCCCAGCCTCGTCATCCGCAAGCGGAAAGCAGGTGAGTGCTGTGAAGCCTTTGACCACAGTGGGACCACAGCACCACACTCACCTATGTGCCGTCCTGCCCTAGCCTCTCTTACACATGTGCACGCACACATACGCCGTCCTATTCTAGCCTAATGTAGGCCTCAGCCTATCAGAGTCGGATCCTGCCCCTACTCCAGCTCAGATGCCTGTCAAAGCCAGTCCAAGGTCTGTGTGTACAGGATTGGACCTGTGGGGCTTCATTGCACGAGTCTTATGGTCTGGCTGTCTCGGGGAACACGTGTTGCCCTTCCCCTCCATCACAGCCTGTGCCCTCATTTTTGCCCTGCAGGTGTCCTCCTGGATATACTCCAAAGGACAGGACGGAAGGGCTTCGAGGCATTTCTGGAGAGCCTGGAGCTGTACTACCCCCAGCTCTATAAGAAGATCACGGGCAAGGATCCCAGCAGGGTCTTCTCTCTGATCATAGGTAATGCCCGCATCGGGGGTGAGCTGGCAAGTGGTGGGTGCTCCTCTGCATGCAGGGGGCATGCAGTGTTCAACACCTGACCACAAGTCCCCACCGCCTCCCGTGGGCAGAGCCTGGCCTGCGGGGCAAGCTGCTTCCCAGCCCTCAGTCCCTCAGCGGGATCCCCATGGACTGCCAACATCCAGGGCCACGTGATGTGTCTGCTTGTGCAGCCAAGCTCAGTGGCAAGCCATCTGGGAGAAGAGAGGAAACATGGGACCCCTGCGAACTGTTCAGTCCTGGTGCCTGTGGGCAAACCTCCCTGGAAGTCTGCCCTGGGGGAGTTGCTGGGGAGTCTGTTCTGGAGCCCCCGGCATGCCCTCATCCTTGGAGAGAGGACAGAGCTGGGGCAAAGGGACCTTTTCTCACCCCTGCTCTGATAACTCTTATGTCCCTGTGGCCCTGAGCACACTGCCTGTGACCATGATGGCTGGGGGGAAGAGGGATTTGTCCTGGTATGGCCCTGTGGACAGCGGCCCTACGCTAGTCCCCCAGGCCGGGAACGTGCAGGGTGACGGGTCTCTCTGCCGGACAGACAATGCTGGGGAGTCGGGCCTGAGCCAGCTGCTGATGAACGAGATCACCAAGCTGCAGGGAGCTGTGCAGGAGGAAAGGAGGAAGGCGCAGGAGCTGAGCCTGTGGCTGCGTGCCAAGGAGGACCTGCTCAAGGAGATGCGAGTGCGGGACAGCCTGCTGCGCAAGCACCAAGAGCGGGCCCAGAAGATGAAGGAGGAGAGGGACAGCCTCAGCCAGGAGCTGCGCAGGGCCAAGGACGACAACTATGAACTGGCCATGAGCTATGCCAAGCAGAGCGAGGAAAAGAGCACAGCCCTCATGAGGAACCGTGACCTGCAGCTGGAGGTGTGCTGGCCCGTCCCCGGGGTGGGGGCTGAGCAAGGACACGAGCCTCTCTTGCCCTGAGTGCTGATGGCAGGGGCTGGGCTGAGGAGGGGAAGGCCTGGGATGCTGCAGATCCTTCAAGCAAGGGCAGCAACGTTCATCGGAAGTCAGGACGTGGTCGCCTCCATGACACTGACTCAACGCCCCATCAGCCTGGCTGGCAGGGAAGCACGGACCAGGTGTCCCAGCTCCAGGAGCGGGCGTGGGGGACTGACAGACAGGAGAATCCAGCCTCGGTGCTGTATTCACGTGGGGCTGGGAGCAGGGACTGAAATACCCTCATGTTTCTAATGCGGGGGCATAATTCAACCTCTGTCGTGGTAAATCCCTGCCCTGTGTCGGCAGGCACCCCTTGACCGGCCCTGTGCCTCCCCAGGTTGACCGGCTGCGGCACAACCTGATGAAGGCAGAGGATGACTGTAACCTGGAGCGGAAGCACACGATGAAGCTGAAGCACGCCATGGAGCAGCACCCGAGCCATGAGGTGGTGTGGGAGATCCAGCGTGAGAAGGAGCTGCTGCTGGCCAAGAACCAGGAGCTGGAGAACACGCTGCAGGTCTTGGGCAGGCCGGGGTGCGGGATGGGGCAAGTCACATCTGGTAGGGATAAGAGGGTTGGAGGCTGGAGCAGAGGCTCAGGGGCTGGAGGGGGAGGCACCCCAGGGCCAGTGTCTGGGGTGCACTCAGGGGAGCTTTGACACAGCTGGGATCAGAGGGTAGAGAAAGCAGAAACGGCAGCCTGGGGACCTGTGAGCTGCACCAGCCTGGACCAGATTGCAGCTGCCTTTTCCCCCCCATAATGCAGATGGCACAGCTGGCAGCGGAGGGCACAAGTCCTGGCCTGTCAGGCTCTGTCCTGGTCTGAGCAGCTAGGGGCAGTCCTATGTGCCAGGGTATGATCTCTCCCAGCCAGACCCCCTCAGGTGGAGGGTGAAGGCATTTGCTCCTCACTGTAGCGCTTGTTCCCTAAAGGTGGCCACAGTGGGGAGCTCGGAGAAGAGCAGCCTATACATCCAGGCCCTGGCAGAGCAGCAGGAGCTGGTGGAAACCATCTACAGCCTACGCAAACAGCTGCGCCAAGCCGAGTTGTTGCAGGACAAGGTGTGTGGCCAGGGCAGAGAGCAAGGAGGGGGTCCAGCCTGCAGAGCCAGGGACCCACTTGCTGCCCCTTTGAGCAGGGAGGACCCAAGGTAGCAGCAGTGTGAGTGAGCAGGGGGCTCCCTGCCCGTGGCCCCTCTGATGTGGGGATGGTGACACAGTCCCCAGCTCTCCGGTCACTGCAGGGATCTGCTAGTAACCGCCCTGCTACTGCAAACCAAGGGGCCACTTTCCCTTGCACCTCAAAGCCCTCTGAGCAAGAACAAGCCTCCCCCTTGGGAAGCCATGGCATCTGTCCAGTCACTCAGCCAGCCTGGGGGAGAGACGGGCCCTTTGCGCAGGTCTCACGGGGCCTTGGACCATGCTCTGCCCAGGAAGGTCACGCTCCCAGAATGCTTTGCTGTCCAGCGAGCCTGGCACTTAGCTATGCTGCCTAGTAGTGGCTGTGACCATCCATTAACAGTCTGTGCAGTATCCCAGGGCAGGAACGTTTCTCATGGATGTTTGTCAGGCCCCTCCGTCCATCCCTCAGCCCTGTCATGGTGTCCTTGCTTCATGTCCACCCAAACCCTATGTCAGGCTATAGCTGGGCTCCGGCTGCCCTGGTACAGTGGGAGCTTGGTGCTCTTGTGCTTCCCTACCAGCATAATGTGGAGAAGGAGCTGCTGGAGCTACAGAGCCTGGCACTGAAGAAGGACTTGCAGATGTACAAGGACCGCATCGAGGCCATCCTGAAGCAGATGGAGGAGGTGGCTGCAGAGAGGGACCAGGTGATGGCCTGGCCTCCTTGGGGCCTTGTCTCTCCGGGGCTGTCCAGCACCGTGTCAGTGACACCCTGCTCTCCCGCTCTGCTGCCAGGCGCTGCTGACCCGTGAGCAGTTCCACACGCAGTTCTCCAAGAGCCTGGTGGAGAAGGATGCCTACCGCAAGCAGGTCCGGGAGCTGGGGGAGCGATGCGATGAGCTGCAGCTCCAGCTGTTCCAGAAGGAGAGCCAGCTCCTAGCCACGGAGGCCAAGCTGCACCTGGAGCCCCATGCATTGGTAGGTCTGCAAGGCACCCGCCTGCGCAGCTGGGCTCTGACTGGGGGCGCTTCTCCACTCCGGGCCCTGACAGTCCCTGCATTCGGGCATTGCCTCAGGCCTGCAGCTGCTCGCAAACCCTGGGCTCAGACAGGGCACAGCTGGCTTGGGGTCCAGGCAAGCTCACCTTAGACAAGCTCCAGCAGGACAGCCTTGCCTGTGGGAGCTAGCCTGTGCACAAGGCGGTTGCCCTTGTGCAGCCAGCTTAGCCTCTGGCTGCCAGGTACCAAATCCCACATGGAGACCTAGGCCCGAATCAGCCAGGTGTCCCAGAGCGGGGTGGGCAGATGTCCGTGTCCCACAGTGCAGCACCATGCACCCCGCAGGTGCAGAGGAGCATGGGCCTCCTCTCTTCCCATGGGCTGCCACTGCCTCTGGCTTACTTCGCATTGGGCTGGCAGAACAGATCCCCGACCCCCTTGTCTTTGCACCTTCCAGACCTCTGACCCGGATGACACCTCCTCCTGGAGCTCCCAGGAGGTGAGTAGGTCACTGACCTGCTGTTGTCCAGCTGCCGACTGAAAGACCTTGGGACGTCCTGGCTCTGCTCCATGCAGGACACAGCTCTGGAGAATCCCCCTAGTCTTCCCCAGCAATCCTAGCTCCTGCCTCTCTGAGCTACTTGAGCTGACGCCAAGCCAGAGCCAGCAATTCTGTCTGGCACATTGTGTTCAGTCCATGATCCAAAGGGGCTGCTCTCCCTATCCCGGAGGCAGCTCAGGAAGGGCTGTGACTCCCCAGGGTGGCACACACCATCCAAATGGCAGGGGTGCAACTGCGACAGCATTGAGGAGCCCTTTAATGGGATAACACACTTAATTCAGCCTCGCGCCTGCAGCCATCAGGTGATGCCAGGTTGGAGGGACAGGCACGCTAGGGAGGAAAGGCAGTGCCAGCCAGCCAGCCACCTGACTCGCTGGTCAGGAGAGGGAAGCTGGTGCTGCCCTGTGCCCTGGGTTGTCCTTGTTCTGGGAGCAGAGCACAGGGAAGTGAGCACTGCTGATCCCAACAAGACACCTGTTTCTTTTCATCCCCCAGCTTTCTCTGCCCAGAAACCTGGAGGACCCGCAGCTCTCTGATAAGAGTAAGAGAACCTGGCAGCCTGGCCCTGGCAGGGCATGGCCTGGGGGTTAAAGCAGGTGGCTGGGGGTGGGGAACACCTGTTTCTTTATGCCTCTGCAGCCCGGACAAGTCGTCAGGGCTGGAGCGTTGGAAACCTGTTAGCGGTACTGGGTGACCTGGCTGGAGAGGCATGGGAGGCGCCTGCTTCTTGGAGGGCGGGTACTCAGTGATTCCTGGAAGCTGGGTCCCTGTGGGGACCCCCAGGCATGCAGAATCCCTCACCCTCCCTCTGTGCCTCAGTCCAGCCTGTTTCCAAAAGGAGGTGACGTCCAGCCTGGGGCAGGGGGTAGGTCTATCACGCTTGGGAGGGAGACGTCTCAAAGCATGTGGTGCTGTTCTGGGAAGGCTCCCAGAGCACGAGCTGTAACTGGAAGGATGCACAAGGTCCGTTGACTGCAAAGGCATGAGGGCGGACCTGCCTCCTGGATCTTGATCCCTGCTGGATAGGAGGCAGCCGGGATGCACGTAATTCTGGGGAGAATGGGCAGGGCTGCCCAAGAGAAGGGATGCACCCAAAGCCAGGGAGGTCAGCGATTGCAGCAGGCACTCAGTATCTTACAGAGGCTGGGGTGTGCTGCTTGCTTTCCCTGCCAGTCAGTGGCAGATCAGTTGTCCTTCCCACCAGCTCAGCCGCACCCCAGGGATTTTCCCCCCAGAGCAGGCTCCTGTCACTCAGGCTTGGACAAAAACAGAACAGCAGCACTGACACTCGCCCCTCACTTCTGCTTTTGCGGTGCCTGGAGTGGAAATGCTGCAGCAGCATGGATGGCCTGGCAGGCTGCCCCATAGCCTGGAACCGCGCTCTCAGAGTGCATGGAGCGGAGAAGGAAAACCAGGCAGGCGAGGTGGGAGCCAGCCTGCCTGCTTCTGCCCAGATCGGTTTTTCCTCCATTCAGGAAGGCCCATGGTCACAGGGGGCATGGAGCTGGGATCTAGCAGGGATCTAGAGGCTTGCCCCCGAGTGGCGTGGCTTTGTGGGGACAGCCTTGCTAAATCACTCAGGAGTACTGGACCGTGGTGCTGGCCCTTGGGTTTAGGTGACCCAGCAGCCAGTGCGGACATGGGTCAGCTGGGTTTAACTCCCCGTTTGAGTGCAGACAGAAGAGTTAGACCAGCATTAAACTATACCAGCAGACACGGTTCCAGTACAACTGTTACCCCGGTGTGGATGCAGACAGGCATAAGCAGAGAAAAAAACGCTGTAACTTTAAATTGGTTTCATTTGGTTATAGGTGTGGGTAGGCCTCCCAGTTACCTCGGAGTATCTCTAGTCTCTTCCCCGGTCCAGTGGGGTTTAACAGTTGTCTTGGAGCATCTTTAGTCTCTTCTCTCCCCATCCAGTGTGGCTGGGAACGCTGCTGACTTTGTGTGGAGAATGGTGACAGTCTGCTCTCTTTCCCTCAGAAAACCACCTGGAGGGGCAGGACCAGCCATTTAGCGACTTGGAGAGCGCATTGCTGTTGCAGGTGCCGAATGTAAGAATCGTTGATCACCGCTCACTCCCATGAACCCTTTTTGTGACCTTTGATGACCGTATGCCCATTTGAGGAGCCTGTTACAGCACCAAACAATTCCCCTGCATCCCCTAAACACCAGGTCTAGCTGGTTAATTCTCAGTCTGCATGGCCAGCACATTGGACGGGTGTAGCGAATAGTCTCAGGATGGTGTTTGGAGAGGGTAGCTTTGCCATAGGTACCCCAGGGCATGCTGCTGTCAGTGTAAACTGGGAAGAATCGGGCTGTGGCAGCCAGAAGTCACTGCTGCTCCCATGTTCCCTGTGCCCCAAAAGCCCAGCTGCCTTGATACTACACCTCTGTTACAGGGCAGCATGGCAGTAGGGGAGGAAGAGGAGGAATGATGTAGGATCTGCTATATCACTCTGACAGCCTTCAGCGCGAGGCGGTAGGGTGCCAAGTGTGAGCTGGGCCTGAGCATGATGCTGCCATGCAGTGGTGACTTACTGATGGCCCAGGAGCAAATACTCCAGGCTGGAACTTGCCTCAGGGGCCCGGTGGGTGTGAAGAGCTACCAGCACAGCCAGGGTATGCTCCAGGGAGCAGTGATGATGGATTTAGTCACTGAGTGCCCCCAACCCTGTGCTTTTGGCCTCGGTTCATTTTCTCTCTCATGTGAAAATAAGCAGCCATGTTGCTGCTGGGAAATGGTGGGAAAGGAAGTCAGTGAGCAGGTGCCAGATGGGAGGCAGTTGTCCAGGCTCTCCCCACCTCTCTTGTGTCTCACCCTCCAATCGGTGTCTGGTCTGATGTGCACCCCGGGACCCCGATCTTTGACTAAACCAGGCTTTCCTTTCCTTGGCAGAACCGCAGCCCACCCAACGGGGAGCTGGCGGAGAAGGAGCGGCGGCGGATGAAGGACAGCTTTGAGCATTACCGAAGGTCTGGTCTGTGCGTTAAGGACCACTTGTGCCACAGTTGTGTGATCTGCTGATCGGTATGGGTGGTGACCCCCTCCATGCTTGGTCTGTGGAGGAGACGAGCATGCTACAGGTTTCACAGCCTCCTTCCTTAGCTCAGGCCCTCAAGATCCTGCATCAGCTCTGACCAAGGAGGTTGAGGATGACACAAGGCCATAAATGTCTCTTGGGTCCTGTGCCCTAGGCAGCTTCCCCCCCTTTTACTGAACCTCACAGTACAGGAGCTGCTCGTGCAACAGGGTTGCATCCTGCTACCCCTGAGGTCCCAGGCTGCCTTTAGCATGTCTGGGAACTGGTGATGCACCCACTCCAGAAAACACCATGTGCCTCTGCCTGCCTTGGGACTCTCCTGGCCGCGGATGGCACTGAGCATTTAGCACACTAGAGGAAACGATGCTAGGGAGGGAGATGGCCGCACCTGTTACTGCCCTGTTCCAGGGCCGCCTTGTAAAAAGAGCAGTTTCCAGGTCATGAATTTCTAGCATCCTTCCTTTGTGCATGTTTAGGACACCAGACCAAAAACGGTTTATTGGGATGGAGGAAATATCAGTCCAGGCCCATGCTGGAGGGGAAAACCCTAACCCTAACCCAAATCGTGCCCAGGATTCATGCAGTTGTTGACAGGCAGGACAGCTCGCACGCTGCAGAGAACAGCGGCGACGTATTGGGGCTGGTGCTCTCTTCCAAAAGCGCTTCCTGCCGTCACTTTGACCTAGGCAGAGTTAGGCCCTTGTGCTTGTCATCCTGGTGGGTTCAGCAGCCCCCGCATGCAGACCGAATCAAGCCCCGCGGGCTGCACACGGTGCCCCAGGGCAGGGCAAGGCCCAGGGCTCGGTCCCGTTCCCAAGCTCAGGCCCGAGGGGGCTGGGCCGAGGCTGGGGGCATGCCGGCAGGGCCGCCCCGTAAAGAAACGGTCTCGTCCCATTCACAGAAAGAGGGCAATGCGGAGGGGGAGGAAGCACCAGCAGCATGAAGCGGACTGGGACAACACCACCGGCAGCGACAACACGGACACGGAAGGGCCCTAACCGCCTGCGGGGTCACGCACACGGCCGCCCTGCAAACTGATTGCTTGGCCATGCAAAGCCTCCGAAGTGCCTTGATGGTGCTCGGCAGCTAAAGGCGCGAGGCTGGACCCCGGCGCCCGGCCTTCCTGCGGACAGGTCAAGAGGCGAAGAGCCGTGGTGACGGAGCCCCCCTTCTCCGGAGCTAGGAGCCCCGCCAGCCTTGGTGCCCTGGGCGGGCCGGGTCTCCAGTAAACATTTGCATTGGCTTGAGCAAAGAGTGTGAGCCCTGTTGTGCGGGCCAGGAGACGGGGCGCTGGGGGGCACCAGCTCCAGCATCTGCGTCCAGGCGCTGAGACTGGTCGTGGGCAGGGGCGAGGCGGGGCTGGCTCTGCAGCTGCCAGGGCAGGGGCATGGGGATTGGGGCTGACCCTTGACCCCTGCCAGCAGCCCAGCGGGGGGGCAAGGCCGGGCAAGCTGCCCGCACCCAAGATGGCGGCGGCGGCGGCCTGGAGCGCCCGCCCCTTCCGGGCGCA
>NW_017728925.1:15655295-15666029 GCF_001723895.1 Crocodylus porosus
CGCCGCCCGCTACCGCCTGGTTTACACGTGCCAGGTGCGTGCGAGGACGTGTGGGGGGCAGTGCCAGGAGGTCCCTCAGCGTGGGGGTGGGGGTTGGCGCTTGCCTGGCCCCGGCGTGCGGGAGGGGACGGAGCAGAGCGGCCCACGAGCTTCCTCCCGTTCCGCCCCTCCGAGGGAAAGCCTCGCCGACACCCGGCCTGGACCTGGCGCCGCCCGGCAGTACCCAGCTTCTTGCCCCTCGAGAGGAGACTCGCCTCCTTGGCCGCTTTCTCCCAAGGGCAGGCCTTGAAAACCTGCCCCAAATGCACCTAAAACCCCCTCGGTATTTAACACCACAAGCAAAGTCGGAACCGAATCAGCCGGGCGCGTCGGACTCCAGCAGCGGGTTCACGCCTCTCTCGAGCTGCGAACCCCTGCGTTTCCAAACGATGCTTCTTGCGGGGAGTGGGGGAAAGATCAGCCGGGCTCAAAAGTCAGAGATCAACTGGGCTCAAGAGTCGGATGCGTTTGGGCCCGTGCTCTTCTACCACCCCGAGCTCGACCAGTGCAAGTAGGCAGCGTATTTCTGAGCACCCGCTTGTGCAGGACCTTCATGCGATCGCACTGACGTGCACGAGTTGGAGAAGCCAGCCCGTTGCAGCTAAATAATCACAGCCTTTAGTTGCGTAGAAAAAAACCCCCAAACCCTCGTGAACACCTTGATGCTGAGCTTCCTTCCTTGCTCTCTAGGTCTGCAAGACGAGATCTGCGAAAACCATCTCCAAAGTAGCGTATCACAAGGGAGTGGTGATAGTGAAATGCCCCGGCTGCCAGAACCACCACATCATAGCGGATAACCTGGGATGGTTCACAGACTTGGAAGGGAAGAGGTAGGAGGCCCGGGGGCAGCGAGCCAGGCCTTTCAGCTGATCCGAACCTGGTTGAGCTCGTCATGGCTTTGGCATGCTCTTGACCTGGTTCGTTTTGAGGAGGGTTATTGCTGGGGGGCTTCTCTGCTCCACATTGGTTGCAGTTAGTTGAGCATGACCCAGCATGTGGCACCAAGACGGCGAGGAAGCACGCTGTATCGCAGGTGCTGCCCCAGACCGATGGTTGGATGCGACTCTTCTTGTTTCCTATGAGGGACTTAATAAATCCCGTTGCATTTCAGCAGTGTCCAACTCCCTTAAAAATTCCTACCTTTCATGGTAGAAACGGTATCTTTTAGTAAACCAACTAGACTTTTGCCAAAAAAAAAAGGTCTTTAATTGCAAGCTTTCAGGCACAAGCACCCTTCGTCAGGCATCAGAGAAAAGACTGTAAAAGTCCTTCTGTGTAGAAATGCAAATTCATATTTCATAGGATTTCCCTGAGTCAGTAGATGGAAACCTCCTCTGGGCAGGCAGTTCATAGCTGGTAAGGTGTCCCTGAGCTCTGTTGTGGGGATCTGGGATGATGCAAATGACCTTGAACAACAGCAGGAGCAGGATCTCAGGTTTCAGGTGGTCAAAGATGCTTCCTCCTTGTGACATCATGAAGATTTCATTTTAAAAAATTGGCTACGATTTGATATCTTCCATGCGTCAGGCATTCAGGTGTCATTCACGCCTGAAAAGGGGTGTTTGTGCCCAAAAGCTTGCAATTCGAAACTTTTTCTTCTGCAAAAATCTAGTTGGTGTAATAAAAGATATCACCTCTACCACAAGTCCCGATTGCTTTTTCCTTAGTCCATTAGGGCTACAACCTGGGTACCCACCCTTCATGATTGCAGTTGCCAAATTGAACTGTCATAGGATGAATGTAGCTTCCCAGATAGCTGAGCAGAGAGGCAAATGTTGGGCTCGTGTTCAGAATTTGAAACGCATATTGAAAGTAAAAACAAAGCATCTTGGTGTAGCCTCCTAGCCCGCCTTGCCTTGTCACTGTTGGTTTTTACCTTGCCTCGAAGGAATATCGAGGAAATCCTCGCGGCCAAGGGGGAGAAGGTGAGGCGTGTTGTCGGTGAGGACGCCTTGGAGCTGCTCCTGGAGAACACACCGGACACAGTGCCCCAAAGCCACCCCCCAGAGGGAGACGGTGGGGGAGGCTCCCCTGAGTCCGGAGGCAGGGACCTGACATGATCCCCGGGATGTCCCTGGGGATAGAGAGACTGCAGCGCCGCGTTGTGCTTTACAGACGTCCATGGTTCTTGTAAATAAATTCAGCCGCACAAAAGCCTTGTCCTCCGCTTGATTTCTTAACTTGGCGCTGGGCTGTTTAACCCGAGATCAGCCACATGTTTGTACAGGACTTGAGACCCTCCTTGTTACACACGATTGATTTTAAAACCAGATTTATTTCCTCTGCAGGCTTCTTGTGCTGCTCTTTCCAAGCCTAGTTCTTTGCTAATATGGGTACGCCCAGAAGGTAAATCACCATCATCTGAACCCAGCACTCTTTCCTGCCCAGAGCAGGGGGTCGGACTTGATCTAATAGGTCCCTTCCGACCCTAAAATCTGTTAACTCTATGATGCTGTGCAGTCCTTACCACCATCTGCACCCAGGCACATGGTAGGGCTAGTGCCACAGGTGCTGTACATGTGCAGAAATGCCTGCAAAGGGCCTGATTCTTCCCCCAGCTGTGTCTGGGCCCTTAACTGTTTGTGCTTGCAAACCAAAGTGATCCTGCTGTAGGGAAGCATGCCTCCTGCCGCTCTTGCTTTGCTTTCTTTGCTGAATTACTTCCTGAGGTGCATGTGTGTCTGTATGCTGTGCGACGTGCTTTCTTGTGGGCAAACTGCAACCCAACAGCTTGGCTTATTCAGTGTCTGGCTGCAGTCCTACAAGGAGGGTTGGCAGGAGGAATGCAGGATGCTGCAGGACCTGGATTGGACACCCTGCTTCTTCCTCCTCCTCCTCCGTTCTCTATCTGCCCCTGGCCAGGGGAACCAGCTCAAGGGTAAGTCACAAGCTGGGTGGCTGCTACCTTCCAGGCAGTAGATTTATAGCTCCTCCTCTGGAGCTATGCTCAATGCCTGCTAGTAAGGGTGTGCATTTAAATGAAAAAGGCTGAAGATCACAGGGCTGGAGGGGCCATATAAAGTGCAGCCTCAATTACGTGTTGTAGGACCATAGTCTTGTATGAGAAGCCGGGTTTGTTTAGTAATATCTTTTATTAAACCAGCAATATTTGGGAGTGATGTTAGACAGGTTTTCACACACACAAAGCCCTTCTCTTCCTCTCTGGGGAGGGGAAAAAAAAAAAAAAGATGCTGTCTCTACCTGTCTCAGACCTAAGAAAGAGCATTTTGTGCATGAAAGCCTGCATAACTGCTCCCAAACATGGAGCTGGTTTGATCAAGGCTGTTTTATTTGTTTTCTTAGATATGCCACCCTTCCCAAATCCATTGTGCCCTAGAGTCAGGGTGCAGGGAAGGAAAGTGTGTCTGTGCAGGTGCTAGCTTGTGCTCCAGGGGATACAGGAGGGGAAGGGTTTGGTTTTTTTTCTAGTGACACCTTCTATGGGACCATGGGTGTAGTTTGGAGCAGTAGGTACATTCACAGCTGCAAGGATAAAGCTAATTTCAGCAGTGAGACAAGCAGGGAACAGGGAGGGGCTGGTGCCTGGAGCATTAAGGGCTTGCAGCTGGTTCATCTAAAGCCCTGTTTCCCAATCAGGTGCCTCAACGTCCTCCCAGGGCCACTGCACAGTTAGCACGGAGGTTTTGCAGAAGGATTCACATGGCAAACATGGAGATGTCCAGCAGGAGGCTGCAGCGTCGTGCATGTTGGGGCCTGCAGTGCTCTGAGTGCTTTGCAAAGAACATCGCTAACACAGAAGAGAAGCAGGACGGTGGTGGCCGAGGCTCCCCTGCTTTTCCTGTGCCAGGTTTGGGTGTTCGGTCTGTGTTGTGTCAGGGTTGAGGGTAGTTTGATGAGAAGTTTACATGATGGTTGTATGGGATGGTTTGGTTAGGGATGACCCTGCCTTAGGCAGGGGTTTGGACTAGATGGGACCTCCGGGGGCGGGGAAGCGTGGAGGATCCTTTCCAGCTCTGTGATAAGACTGGCATGGACTGGGTCAGACCCTAGGTCTGTCTTGCCTGATCTCCTATGTCCCACAGCAGCATTGCAGATGCTCCCATGGGGTGAAGGAACACAAGGACATTCTTTTAAACTGTTCCTTGTGGTGACCCCTCCTCGTCTAGGGCAGGCAGTCGCTAATAAATCCCTCTTTGCCATTTAGTATTTTCTGAGCCCTTCTCCTGTCCCCACTTCAAGCGGGACCAGGCCTGGCTTGCTTCGCCTCTCCTCATCTGGACGCCCCTCCCCACAGCCTTGTCGCCCTTCTCTGCATCTTCTCCTCCTGCACCAGAACTGCTCGGGGTGTTTTGGGGTCATGCAAATGAAGAGCGCAGGCACTAGCCAGGAAAGTTAGTCTTTCCAGTGCAAGGGATGGGAGCTGGGGACAGCACTGGCAGCTGGGGAAGGCGTGCACTGCAGGGGGTCTTGCCCTTTCTGGGGGAGGCAGAGAGGAGATGGCTACCAGGGCAGGGAGATGGGGTGTTAGCAACCTGGGTAGTGCTGCCTGCTGGACTTCTTCTGGGGCCCGGGTGGTGGTCCCAGCGCATGCCATGCTGGGGAACAGGCTCCCTGCTCAGTTACTGCCCGTGTCCATGCCTCCCAGCACCCTGCCTCCACACACAGGCACAGGGGTGATCCAGTTCAGGAGCAGTGTAGTAGCTCGGGATCCCCTTGGCTAGGCACAGCCAAGAAACAGTCCTTCCTGTCCAGCACGTGGGTCTGGACTTGGCCAGGGACACCTGGAGTCGTCCAACAGTCGGCCACTCTCCTGAGCCCCAGCCCAGTGCATTACCCAGCCTTTCCCAGCCGGGGATAGAGCCGGGAGTCCTGTCCCTCCATCTCTGCTCTTGCCTGCCCTTGCTGTAACAGTCAGTGACACCCTTCCTCAGTGCCACACTGCATGTCCGGGCCGCTGGCTCTGTGTTGGATTGGGCCCACGCAGCACTGGAGGGGCGGCCACAGGTCCACCGCGCCGGCTGCTGTTGCAAACGCTTCCTGGGCCTCCCTGGCTCTTTCCCTCCCGGAGCCCAGATAATGGGGGCAGTCTGGTGTAGGTGGGCATCCAAGCATGATGTTCCCATTGTCCCCAGCTGGGGATTTGACCCAGTCTCCCAGGGGCGCTTTCCGCATCCATGGATGTCGCCAGCCCAGGACACAATGGGAATGCCAGGCTCAGCCAAGTGATGGGCGCAAGGTCTTGGGGGTCCAGGAGAAGCCCTAAGCCTACCTGGCTGCAGCTTCAAGGCCCCCTTCTAGCTCAACAGCGAGTGCTCGCCCTGGGCAGTCGTGTCCTGCTGCCTGGCTGCAGCTGGATGACACGGGGCAGTTAGGGAGCAGCTGTGCAGGGCATATGGAGCAGCCCTGGCTGCTTTGCTGCAGGAGATGGCACCTCCCGAGTGCTGCTCTTCCTGAGGGCCATGAAGCACAGAGCAGGGTGGACGGAGAGAGTCAGTCCAGTGGTGCAGCAGTGCTCCAGGGAGGAGCTGAGCCTCTGCCAGGCTGCAAGGGGCACCTGTCTCCGCAGCTGCCCGGTGTCCCTGGCTCCAGCACCTGACAAATGCCTTCTCTCCCACCTCCACAGGTATTTGAAGTGCAGCCTAAGCTGGCCCTGGGCTGCCCCCAGACCCTGCTCCAGGATGGGACGACCTGGCCAGCAGACACAGGGAGCAGAAGTGCTACTGAAGGAGGAGGCACTGCAGCCTCCCAGGAGCCTGCTGGGAGGAAGAAGCATGACCAGCCCCTCTGGGGAGGACGTGTCCTGGTGAGTGCAGCAGGTGAGCGAGTGTCAGCATGAGCTGGGCAAACCTGGGGGCTGTTGGCTGGGTCCTGGGAGAGTTGTACATCTGAAGCACCTTGCATCCAGCACAGCTTGCCCCAGCCAGCTAGGCAGTGCATCAGGCCTGCCCACCCTGCTCTCCCCTGGCAAGCAAGGCTCCCTCCTGCACCCAGGGCTCTTGGCAGCTGTCAGTCCTCGGGGACGACAGACAGGGAGTGGGATCTAGCAGCCCTTGTGGCACTATCATCGCAACCTAGCCAGACCTCTGCATTTGTATCTGCTGAGGCTGAGGCCTGGTCCCTGCCCCCAGGGCAGCAGCTCCAGGCAGGGCTGAGTCCTTGGTGCCCTGCCTCCTGCACCATGGTGTGGGCTGGCTGGCTTTTGCTGGACCTAGGCTGTTCTCTGCCAGCTTTCCCAAGGGTGGGGTGGAGCTCCTTGGCCCCCACGGATCAACCAGCCAGCTCCTTTGGGACCTCAGCCCAGACCTGGTGGTCTGTGCCTTGCATGGCGTGCACCAAGCCCCTGCAAAGGGTCATGTGGCTGTATGCAATGGGGGGGGGGGCTGCAGTGCAAGGCCCGGTGCCTGGGCTGGCTGCCTAGTATGCCCCAGCCTTGTCCTGCCTGGTTAGACAGATTCCTGCTGCTTTGGTCCCAACGGATTGCCCCATCACTGGGGATCTCAGCCCCCCTCCCACGCCTGTTAGCAGTGGTGCACATGGCCAGCCCCTGCTCCACGTGACCCGCAGGCCGGGGCAGGGACACTTCCCTCGGCACCACACGCAAACACCACCTGCTCTCCCTAACGATGAGGGACAGCGAGGCGAGAGGCTCCCTGAAGGGCACAGGCCCCCGGCTCCTTCGCTGCTGAGTCTCGAGCTTGTGACGTCTGCACCCAGATCCCTTGCACGCACCCCCCGCCCCGAGTACACCAGGCTGCGGAGTCCAGCTGTGCCCTGACCTGAGACCTGCTGTCCAGCATCACTTGCCAGACAGCCCGGCTCCCCCAGGAGCGCTGGGTGCCCAAGTCAGCGAGGGCAGAAAGAGATCCTGCAGCATCTCTGTGTCAGAAGCATTGTTCGGCATGGAGAGCTGGGGATGCAATCCGTGCCCCACTCCAAACAGCTGTCGGCAGCATGGGCCAGATGCTGATCGCTGCCACTGCTTGCTGCTCCTGTCTGCACTGACGGGTAGTGACGCTGCAAGAGCAGCGTGCTCCATCAAGGACCCAGGCTCCCTGGGGGACTCAAGCAGGGTCATGGGCTGCTTCTCTGCCCCTGGGGCTCTTCCAGCTCGTCTGCCCCTGGGAATGAGACTTCTCTCGACAGCCTTCACTGACCCCTTGGAGGCAAGAACTGTTTCCCTGAGACCTGCACTGGCAGGCAGAGGCTTAGAGTCAGGCAAGGGCCAACGTGTCCTCTTAAGCAGCTGCCCAGCATTTGCCAGAGCTTTCCTTAGGGCCTCAGCTTTGCTTTCCCTGGGTCCCACTGGCCCCAAAGCTGGCCCCAAAGCTGGCCCCAGGCTCCCCGCAGCCTGGCCAAGGCACTTACTCCAGCCCAGCAGACTGAGGCCCGTGAACCTGAGAGGGGCCAAAACACAAGAGCAACCCTGAAGAAGCTTGAACCACAAATATTTATTAAGCACAACTCCTCCCCACCCCCGTGGTGTGATTTCTATATATTACTTCATTTGGCAGCTTGCTTTTGTTCCCTCCCCCACCACCTCAGTAAAAAACAAAAACCGAAGTACCTTCTGGGTTGGAAACTCCCCATTAAAATGACATTAGCAAATGCACATGTAAAAAATAAATACGCTAATACATTCAAGTATATGGCGAATCATTAACACTGCTGGGAGCAGAGGAACAGCTTCCAGTTCACCTCTGGGGCTCGAGCTGTGTGGACACGGGGAGGGAGGGCTACCCCCAGCCTCAGCAGGCCGTGTTGTCAGACCCTCCCATCCCCTGGCGAACGCAACGTAGTTTGGTACCTATGTGGACCGCCCATCTGGGTTTAGCTGGTCCTGTGGTATGGGTCGATTGTCCACGCCAGCCTGCAGGCGTTTTCTGCAGGTCTCATTGGGAGAAGGCGAGTCTCCAGCAAGACTTGTGAGGGGAGGTAACATCTGTTATTGGATCAATTTTACTGTTGGGAGAGATGCAACGCGTGCCTGGGATATGCACGGGCCCTTGCTCCGGTCTGGGAAAGCAGCAGCTCGGCCTGAGCTCAACTTCAGCCCTGTGGTGTTCATTGCGTCTCTCCGGGGAGGCAGTAACGTGCTGCCTGCTTCTGATTTAAGCGATCAGAGCAGTTACAGGTTGCTACAGCAGACACCCTTCATCCCCCTTTGGTCCTGTTCATTTACAGAGCTCTGACACGGCTGTGGAGCACGGTGACCTCGAAGGAAGGAGCGGGGAAGTCTTAACAAACCGCACAACCATCGTCTGTCTCACGTCCACGGCCAATGAGCATTTCTGCTCCCAGACTCATTTCCAAAGGCATTGTGCAGGTTTCCTTGGAGGACAAGGACTGGAGGTAGGAGATGGAGGTGTGGCTGCTGTGGGATGTGCTGTCCCACCATGGACAGAATCGCCATGTCCCCTTCCTGGGAGCTTGTTCTTGGGGGGGGTTTAGCTGCACCCACACACTTTCCACGAGGGCCCGCGGTGCAGTTTATGGTAGACATGTTGAAGCACCGTGGATTCAGGTGGCTTTATGGGTCAGGACAGGCTCATTGAGCATCAGCTGGAATCACTAGATCTCTTCTTCCGTCCAGTCGAGGGCAGCATAGGAAATGCAGGGGTGTGCAGTCAGTGGTAGCTGGGGGTTGGTGCAGGGTTTCCATTCAAAGATGTGGGCCAAAGTGTCATGGTTGGATGAAGGCGAGCACATTCAGCAGAACGGGTGCACTGGGAGTGGAGGCCCATCTGTAAATCCCGGCTTTCTTGGTACGTCTGGGAGGTTTCCTGGTCTTGTGGAGGTCTTCTGTGTCTTGTAGAAAACCAGCTCTTTGCATAACAAGTGGTTTGAAGGTTTCTGTGAATCCTGGTCGCTCGCTGTTGAGGGCACCACGGCTGTATGTGGTGGGTCTGCTAGGGCTCCCTCATCTGCTATCGTGGGAGTAGATTTCAAGGGCGAGGAGGGTCTTCCTGGAGTCAGCAAGATGCCCGTTCGCCGCACCGACGAGTCCCTTGCAGTCGGGCGTGACTGCAGCTCCCGGTTGATCACTGTTTTGTTGGGCTGCACAGCCTTTCTTCCCAAGGTGGACAGGCTGCAGGGGTGGTTGTGTCTGTTGGGGATTTTGCTGTTACAAACCCACTTTCCTCCTAAATCAGACGAAGGCACGGTTCTGTCCATGGGGAGACGTGGTCAAAGGTTGTCGCTTCTGGTCATTGGTGGGAAGGCAGCCTGAGGTGCTTTGGCTGTGGTTAAGGTCATCTTCATCGCACTGTTAGGTACCAGGAGAGTAACCGCTCTTCCCTCCAGCTGCTTGTCCAGAAGCGGTGCCTTGGGACGGGAAGCCGGCGGGAGCCAGGCAAAGTGCTCAGGAGTTGTCACCGACCATCACTTCCAATTTCAACTGTCATTAATAAAATGGGCTTCAAGGGGAAAGCTCATTCCGTCCCAGACCTGAGCAAGGGCGTTTCTGTGCCCAAACACTTGTCTCCCATCACTCCCAACACTAACAGATCCGGTAGCGGATCAGCTATTACCTTACCCCGCACTTCTGGGTCTTCCCCACCCCTCCAGACAGGACCTCATTTAGGTTAAATGTCCAGCTGCTCTAGACACGCAGTCCTGGCTGATCTGGGGGGATGCAAAGACCCCCCGGTTTCCCCTAGCCTCGCTGCTGGGTTGGAATTTTCCTCGTGCCTGTTGCCAGCAACGCCTGACATTTTTCACGGACAGGTTAGTTTGGAGGAGAGGTATCTTCCTTATGAAACTGTTGGCAAAACCTCACGAGCCAAAAGTTGGGGGTTTGTCAACAGGCTAGCGGCAGTATCTTCCTCTAATGTGAGGCTGGACCTGGCCTGTCATTTTTACTCTTCCCCTTGTTTTTTCCTTACACAGATAAATCTGGGGCCTGTCACTAAATCTCAGCTCCCAGCTTGGGCTGGCCCAGAAGGGCCAAAACGCAGCGGGGACCTCACAGCCCTCTTGCTGCTACTTGGACTCAACCTGCCCTTTGTGTAAGATCCCAAGGGCTGGAAAAGGAGATGCCCTGCAGGCTGCTCTCGGCCGACAGAAAGGGGACGGCTTCTGCTGATTGTCTGGCGTAGCTGGGTGGGGGGCTTTTAAAGACCAGCGGAGAAGGAGATGGGTGGCAAGCCACTCCTGCCATTAGAAATGCCCCGGGGTCCGTACGGTGCGGTGCTGAGCACCAGCCGAGGCACGGCCTGGCACACGCCTGCCCTAGGCAAGGACTTCAGCTACCGCTGCAGCAGAAGGGTTGCCTGGCTCTTTTGCTGGTGAGTGCACAAGGCTTGGGACAGACTAGTGTTAAAACGCACAGTGCTGCACAACAGGCTTTGGCCCCTGCTACCTGGGACCCCTCGGCACCCCTCTTGCTGGTCACACTAGCCCCAGATGGGAGATGCGGCCTCCAGCCAGGCTCTTCTACTCTGCCCCTGCAGCAACAGTACTGCGCAGATGGCAGGGCTTCGTTCGGGGGAATAACTAATATCTCTGGCTGGGCCACTCTCTACAGGCAGCTTAGGGATGGCACGGGCTATGGGAACGGCACGCAGGTGCTCTCCCTTGGCTGCACAGGTCTCAGTCTGTGCCTGGGGAGGACGTGATCTGGACTGAGCTGTGCGTGGCATTGGGCAGCTGTCTCATAGTTTCTAGGGTCGGAAGGGACCTGAGTAGAAGATCAAGTCCGACCCCCCGCCATGGCAGGAAAGAGGACTGGGGTCAAAT
>NW_017728925.1:15666394-15678252 GCF_001723895.1 Crocodylus porosus
CCTTCCTGACTGCGTCCCCACACTGCCAGCCCATGTTCATCTTGGAGTCAATGATGACTCCAAGATCCTTTTCTGCCTCTGCCCTGACGAGAAGAGAGTTCCCCAGCCTGTAGGTATGGTGCCGGTTCTTCCTCCCCAGGTGCAGCACCTTGCATTTGTTGGTGTTGAATCCCATCCTGTTCTCATCCGCTCACCCCTGTGACCTGTCTAGGTCCGACTGTAGCCTACTCCTCCCTTCTAGAATGCCCACATCCCCCCACATCTTAGTGTCTCCATAGGGACTAGACCTCTGTCCATGCACTCCACACTGTCACGTGGCAGGGACAGCTCCAAATCCCTCACGCACACGCTGGGAGGGGAAGAGGAAGGATCCCAAAGTAAGAAAAGCGAGGGGCTGCAGACACTGAGCACCTCCAGCCTGGAGCACGCTCACTACAGGCTTTTGCTCACAAGGGGCCAAGCAAGCTGGACGTCTCTTCTAAGACCTGGCCCCTTGCAGCTCCTCTCCATCCTTCACCGCAATACCCTGGTGCTCCACGCCAGCTGGTGGACAGTGCCTCAGCAGCAGCACAGTCCTGGGTTGACTAAGAAAAGCCTCTGCTAAAACCCCTCTCGGTCGGCCTGTGCCAGCATTGCTGCCTCTGAGGACCCTCCAGGCCCTCCCGCCCCAGCGTCTCCGGGGGTGAGGCTGCTTCTCCAAGGCAACATCCATGCCGGAGCAGGCACCCTCAGTTTTTGGACAGACACATGGAGGGGACGGGACCCAGCCAGCCCAGGCTCTTAGCTGGAGCTGGGCCGTGGCGGAGGCTGCGGCTGCAGCTCCTTGGGTACCGTCTCCTCCTGGGCTGTGGCCAGATCCACCCGCTGCTCATCCATGCGCTTGGCCTGGACCCGCTGGATGAGGCTGAAGAAATCTTCGTCCGGCATGGTGGGGCCGCGGGGGATGGCGTCCGGCGGGGCGCAGCGCTGGTCATCGATGCGGGATGACTGGCGGGGGACGGGGAGGGAGGGAAAGTAAGGCCACAGTTAGGAATGGAGGGCGTGGGGGCTGCCTACAAGGCTTTCTCCTGCTGCCTCCTACAGCCATGTGCTCCAGGAAGGGGGGGTTGTGGACCCCTTCATAAGCCCAGCAGGGAAGGGGCTTTTTGCTGACCTAGGTGGGCTTCAGACTGGCTGTTTGAGGTCCCCACCCCAGCTTGACAGCTTGAGCCCTGGTGCATCTGCCCCAAGGAGGCCAGGATGTGCCAGCTCGTGGCCCCCAGGTCCAAGTGCCACCCCCAGCACCTACCTGGCACTTCATAAGCATGTTGAAGAAGTCGTCCCCTGGCTCCTGGGCATCGCCCTCCACACGCAGGTGCCCCAGGTTGTTATGCGTGATGCGGAGGCCGGGCAGGTTGCCCACGCTGGCACGCTGGTCGTCCAGCCGGCGGCTCTGCGAACTGGCGATGAGGTCAAAAAACTCCTCCGTCTGCGGGGACGCCATGAGGGAGGACTGCGCTGCAAAGCAAAGAGTGGGAGAGCAGGTCAGGGCCAGTCACCTGGGGGCTGCGATGCCGTCCTGCTGCTGCACTGCTACACGCTCACCTTCCCCAGCAATGCCCAAGGGGCTTAGGCACCCCCCAACACAGGCCCATGTGGTGGGGGGCATTAGGGCTTGTGGATGCAAGCACAGCGGCTCCATTTGCAACAGGGCTGGGGTTTTGGTTCCCAGCTCCTACGGCAGGTGTCTGGCTGTGCAGCTTCAAGGGCTTAGAGGTAATTACTAACCTCTATCAAGAGCCCAAGTGACTCGAATCCTCTGGCAGCTTGTCCGGCCGGGCCCAGTACTGCCACAGCCTCTGCAAGCGTCCTGGCTGCCCTGGCCCCTGCATCATAGCACCAGCTGCAGGAGCCTGGTTCTTCTCAGCGCTCGCAGAGCCAGGCCTCCCCTCCGCGGGCTGCGTGCAGGGGCGGGGGAGCTGGGAGACTGGCTGACGTATCCGGGCCCAGTTCAAGCCCTGTTCCCTTCTCAGTGCCCACGCTCCCACCTGGCCCTGGGGTCCAATCCATCCCGCCTGGCATGCTCGGGTTCCCTAAACCCAAGAGGCTGCGGGAGCCTTTTTTCCTCTCTCGGTGCCATTTGCATGTCTGTTTTGCTCTTGAACATTTAAACGTTCCAGTAACAAGGCAGCAGAGCAAATCTCCCAAGTTAAAAAAGCCCTAAAAAACAACCAGTCCGAGTGCACAATGTCCTTGCCTGGACTGACCATGCTGTTCCCATTTTCCTCAGACTTACCCACCAGGTTTCCACTCCTGGTGGTGTTCTTCAGGGCTGTTCATCTTGCGATGCTCCATGGGGCTCCTGCAGGTCTCCCTCCCTTCCCCACCTGAGTACTGCACTACATGGGCACGGGGCCGGGGAAGCACCGGGCAGAACCCACGCAGCACAAACCCCCCCGTTACGATTGCACTGGTGCGGAGGTGAACACACGACTGGTAGCTGGACTAGCGGAGCTTGCTCAGCCTTCATCAGGCTTTTAAAATCTCAGGGCTGGCCGGACAGCCCTTGCTGCCCCATCAGCTCTCCAACAGCGTCCTCCTTCGTGGTGCCCGGTGCTGGAAGACAAGCGGCAGGCACGGCAAAGCCCAGAGCTCAAAGGCACGTGCATTTTCTTAAGCCGAAGATATCGTTTCTCTCGTGGTTTTCCTTGCGCTGGGGTACTGAACCCTGGGGCTTTGCCTCGGCCAGCTTTCTTTGCTGCAGCCTTGCAGGCAAGGAGAAGAATATTTTTCCAAAGAGGCTGGGACCCCTGCTGACGCCCCCCTCCCTAGAGCTAGGAGATATTGGGAAGATACTGCAGGACTCGGGGCACCCTCACGAGCGCTGGCACCCTAAGAAGCGTCCCGCTCCCCCGCCCCATGTGCTTACATATTCTTTCTTCCAAGGCGGGCACGGGGGTGGCAGCGGCCTCAGCGGCCTCGGTTTGGCTTTCCTCGAGCGGGCAGCGCTGGTCGTCCATTCGGTTGCTCTGGAACTTGCTCAGCAGGTCAAAGAAGCAATCCTCGTCCGACGGCGTCCGCGGGATCTTCTGCGAAGAGGGAAGAGGTGCGATATGAAGTGAGCCAGAGGGATGGCCTGTGTCCTGCCTCTCCCCGAGCACTCCCCATCACTGCCCAGACTCGAGCCCCAACCTGCCCACCAGCATCCCTGCTGGGCCCCCGGTCGGCTCTGCAGCGTGGGGCATCTTGAGCCTCCGTGGGACTCTACCAGCCATGGGACAGCGCAGCGTGGAGGCTGCCCTAAGCTGCCCCACCAGTGCCCATTTCCAGCCGTTTCCCTTTCCACCCCCCCAGCAGATCCCTTGCACCAGGGTGGGTACGACGGCAACTGTAAGCTCTGCCTCTGGCCCTGCAAAGGGATCACCCCCTGCCTCCAAGTGCTGGCACACAGCAGCACCCCCGCCCACCCCACGGAGGCCCCAGGACGGGGAGACGGCCCAGCCGCTTCCTTGCCACCCAGCCCCACTAACTTACAGGGGGCCTTCCCTGGGCTGGCACCATCCCAGACTCTGTGCCCCTCTCTCCTGGCTCTTGTGCAAGTCTCTCATTTTGCACCGCCTCGCCTCCACCCCTCCCCTGGACGGAGCATGGGCCCAGCCAGCCACCGGTCACCTCCCGCCTGCTAAATTTAAACTCCGGTGCAGACCGCACGGCAGGAGCGGCAGTGCTTCCTCCCCCGGCTCCTGCTTCCTCTGGAAGCCGCTGGTCACCGTCGTCCCGGAGCTGCCACTAAATTACAGCCCTTCAGGAAACCAGTCCCTGCCCCAAATAAGCACCTTGCCCCAGACAGTGCTATATTTAGGCCATGCCAGGTCATGTATTTGCTGCTGAAACCGCCTGCAAAAGCCCCAGGTTGTGGCCAGGCAGAGGTGACCGGAGTGCCACCACAGGGCACACGGGGGTCACGGAGGAAGCGTGGCTGCCCCTCCTCAGCTCAGGCAGCCATGCGGGGTGGGGGGGGAGCTCCCCGCAGGACAGTGCAACAGGGGAGGAAAAACAAGAGTGGGGTGAGAGGCATCTGCTTGGTGCTGGGAGCATCCCTGCAGAGCAGGGGAGCCTGGCACCACCGCTCAGGCTGGGCAGAACCCGCCCCACGCTCACGGGGTAACAATATAAAGAGGAGCCTAACCCCACATCACCCACCCCGGTGCCCAGGGAGCAGCTCGCACACCAGTCAGTGGCACGGAGGGGATCTCAGCATGCAGGACGAGGGGTCAGGCAGACGGACAGACAGAAAAAAAGATGGTTGGACTGGATGGTTATAGATGCATACATAGATGTATGGATATAGGATAGACGGATACATGGATGGATGTATAGATATACAGATTGTGTGTGTGTGTGTGTGTGTGTGTGTGTGTGTGTGTGTATAAACATATAAATAGATACATGGATAGATGGATCGATGTATAGCTATACAGCTGTGTATATATATAGATGTATGGCTTTATGATGGATACATGGATAGATATATAGATACGTGTGTATATATGTATATGGGGGGGGTGTATATGGATGGATGGATGCATGCATGGCTACCCTCAGTGAGAGAAGCAGAGGGGTAGACAAGTGTGGTCGAGGTCACGGGCACACTCGCGGCTGCACCCTGGGAGTCCCATTTCCCCTCACGATGCTGCAGGCAGACTATTACCCACCTAAGGGGGAGGCACCTAGAGACACGGCCCCCCGAGACTGTTCTAGCCTGTGAGCCCCCCTGCATCACGCCACCCCAGCCGCACCTGTCAGCCTCGGGCTGCGGCTGCCTCTGCAAGCAGCCGGCGCACCACGGTCCTGCAGCGGCCGAGGAGACAGCGGACAAAGACCCGTGCGCGTTCGTGGTCTCGGAGCAGCAGGCTCCCCGGGCAGCCAGCCCCCTCCAGCACTGCTCCTGCAAGCCATACGGGAGGCGGCCGCGTTGCCCGGGGCTCTGGAGGGAGAGGACCAGGGAGAGCCAGGCCCTTGGGGCTGCCTCAAGCTTTGCCGCGTGGGCTCTGCGTTGCACCTTACGGAGCCCGTGCCCTGGGCTTCCTGCCTGTCCGCAGCACGCCCTAGGCCACGGGGGATCTCCCGCCCGAGCCCACAAAACGCCCCCCAAGACGGAGCCTCTGGGCCACGTTTCAAGGGGCTGGAGCTGTGCCACGGAGCGAGCTGTGCTGACGGGGTTAAAGCCACGTGCCAGCTTCAGCAAATGAAGGGAAATCATTTTCTCTTCTGCTAAGCAAACCAGATGAGATGCACTTGCCTGCTATTTAGGGCATCGTCAAAATTAGCAACGGGGCAGGCAGTGGAACATTAGCAATCTGGGAGCCGATCGGGGCGGGAGGGAGAAGGAAAAAACCCCCAAACCTTCACCTCTTCCATGTGCTGAGCTGCTAATAAAAGTGCTGGAAAGAGTCTCTGAACCAATAATAGCTGCACCTGGAAATCAAAGCTGGCCACGGCTCGAGCTGCTGATGTGCTGCATTTATTACCCTTCTCCCACCTCAGGTTGCCTGACCTACATTTCATGGCGGAGGAGAAATGCTGCTCTCATTCATGCCCAGCCCAGCTGCAGTGGTGTTGGGTCAGCGGGAGCAACGGCAGAGCCGGGCAAGGGCGTCTTGGGCAAAAGGACAAGGGTCGCGTTAGGAAGCGCGCTCTCGCAGGCTGGCAAGCGCGGCCGAGCTGCACACAGGTGTGCGGCTGCTCGCCTGGCCTAAGCAAGCCACGAGCCTGCGCGGCGGAGCTGGAGCCCGTCAGTGGGGTCCCAGGCACGGCCCCCCGGGTGTGACAGCCACGAATCAGCCCTCGCTTTGCAGCGCAGTGACAAATGAGGCCGCGCTCCCCCGGGGGCTCCGGCAAGGAGCCTCTGCCCGAGCCTGTTGCCGAAAGTCCTTGCCTGTTCCCCGACGACCTCTGCGAGGACAGCGGGCAGGGAGATGAGTAACGGCCCCCGCAGGCGGCAGCGGGGCCCAGCCGAGCGGCTCATCATTCCTCCGCCGAGCGTGCACCTGCGGCCCCGGGAAGCGTCGCTGAAGAGCTGCCCAGAATCAATTCGGGGAGGAGGAAAGCAAAGCGCCTCTCGGAGCGCGTCCCCAGGCGCGCGCTGCAGCGCCCAGCTCGCCTCTGCAGCAAACTTCGCTCCCTCCTGCACCCAGCTCCCCATTGCAACGGCCGCCCAGGCGCTGCTGGAAACGCAGCTTGGGTCTCCCGCCCTGGCGCGCCGTTCGGCGTCCCCGTGGCACTGCTCCAAGCCAGCCTGTAGCACCGGGGAGAAGTAAATGTTGCGGCCCCTTCTTGGGGATAACAGCCCGCTACTGCTGCCAGCCCAGGGGGCTACTCCAGGAGGCCTGCGCTGCAGCGAGCGAGGCGCTGACATCCGAGCAGCAAGGCCAGCAACCAGTGAATTCAGAAGTGTTGTCTTCTTCCCCCCCGCATGGGAAACTTTGGAGACTGGTCTCCCACGGACACAGACATCGCATCGAGGCAGCAACAGTGCCCAGAGGTGGGAGGATGGATATATAAATGGAGGGCTATATAGATGGATGGGTATATATAGACAGACAGATGGCCGGGTCCGTGAGCCCTACTGGAGCGCGTCCAACTAAAGCCTCCAACTCCCCGCAGGTGTATTTGTTTTCTGCATTCCTCCTCGGCTCCCCCTGCCCCCCGGATGTCATCAGCATGCTCCCCCGCCAGCTGTGGCACAGCTGTTCTGCTAAGAGCAGCTCCCCAGCTGGAAGCCATAAGCCAGGAGGGGTCACTTCCCGGCCCCCGGGGCCGAGTGCTGGTAACGGGGAGACGGGGCTGCTGACACTGTCTGGGGACTCCCCGTGTGGTGCGTCCGACGCAGCCGTGCCCGTGGCATTCGGAGCCTGGCCAGACGCCCGCTGATGCTGTCTCAGCATCCCTGGACTGGGCCTGTAGCGTCTGGCTTGAGTTTCTGATACAGGCTCCGGCCTCTCCTCTCCCGAGTGGTTATTTTCACTCTGGAGACTTGGGGGACAACTGGCTCAGGCCTGGCTCTGCATCTGTCCCGGGGTCCTGCCTTGCAGAGCCGGCGGCGACTGCCTGCTCTCGGCCTCTCCAGCCCACTGTTTAGGACAGCTGAAGCAGAGCTGCCCAGCCGTCTTCCCAGGGAAAGGGCAGGGGGGTGCACACCTCTCCTCCCCGGGCAGTGGACCCGCAGGACACCGACTTCACCCCTGGGTTGGCCGGAGTCTGAAGGTCTAGGGAAAAGATCGCAAGTTTTCCTCCTGCCACGCAGATGTGGAGAAGGGATGGATAGGGCAGGGGTGCACGGTGGTCAGAGCAGGGTGCCAGGGGGCTGTAGCCTCCTCTCCGTCGGCGAGAGGAGACGGGCATAGCCAGCGAGGGGGAAGAAGCCGCTCTCCGGCTCCACGTCCCGGCTCCCAGCCTCGAGGAGCGACACCTCCCTGGGGAGCCGCGGCTGCTAATCAGCGCGCAGGGGAGGCTGGCTAATGAAACCCCGAGAGCCGGACTCATTTACCTGAAATAGGCTTCCCTGATTTGAAGGCAGCCAGGCTTCTGCATAATCTTTTCCCAAGTGATCGGCAGGCTGTTTAACCCCGTTTGGGAACCAGCATGGAGCCGACAGCAGCCGCTGACCGGGTTGACGTGCAGCCTGGTCGCTGCCTCGGTCTCTCCCGAGGGCTGTGCAGAGATGCCACCCACCGACCGGGGCTCAGCTCGTCTGAGGAGCCCGTTGGGAAGCCCAGGGCTGGGGGGAGAGGTGTGGAGCTTCTCCATCGTGGTGCCCAACCCAAGGGGGAGAGGTAGGGGTGGATGCCCTGTCCCTGCAAAACCTGCCCTCGCTGTTAGCATGGGGATAACGAGGCTTTAAGGGCCTGGTTCAACCCCGTGTTTAAGTGACTTGATGACTCCAGACCTCCACCGGCACAAAACCAGCTTCCCCAGGCTGCAAACCCACCCAGGGACTTCAGGCGTTTCCCACCCCTGCCCCAGCGCCTTTCCGGCGGGCAGACTTTCTGGGACGCTTGCAGAGCCCCAGCCGGGGGCTGGCCAAGGACGTGTTAGCAATGCAGGACCCCGTGCCGCGCCGCCTGCGTGGCGCGGCGTACAACACCCCCGGGCCTGGCTTCCCGGCACTCGGCAGACGGCTCTGCGATCAGCAACAAGTCCTGGAGGCCGGGCCAAAGCGTGCGGGGGTTTGGCCACCTCCTCTCTTGACCAGCCGCTGCAGCCAAAAAGAGGAGAAAGAGGGGCTGGAGCCCCGAAGCCAGTGTGGACGTGCTGTGTGAGCAGTGGGGCCATCCCCGCTCTGCTCAGCGGAAACTCCTAGGGAAGCATCATCCCCAACCCACCCACGCAGCGCCTGGCCCCCGGCACCTCACCGGGTGGTCCCACACGTACGGAAATAACCATAATCAGCGGTTCGGGTCAGACCCTAGATGGACCTAGGGTCCGGCCCAGTCCATGGCAGTTCGTATGACAGAGGTGACCCAGCCTCCCGTGTCACACCGCATCAGCCAGCGGGTGCTGACGGGCACAGCGAGCGGGGGCTGACCGGGGGGGTTTCCCCTTTCTTCCTCTCTCACGTGCAGCCTCCAGCATTTAAGCAGCTCTAGGAAGTTTTGGTTCAGAGGCCGTGCCCCGCGCTCCCCTGTCTCAGCCACCTGTTTAGCTACACACCCAGCGGGGATCCCCGCCCAAACCCATCTGCTGAGGACCGTATATTCCCAGGCATCTTAGCAGAGGTGGCCAACTGGTTATATTTGGAAAATCTCAACCAAGCGCTGGATAAGAAACTCCAAATGGGGGGGGAATGGCCATTTATTACACACACCCATGCACCCCTTCTGTACGTAACCCCGAAAACTTTCCCTGGGGTTTCTGTTCTCGGCAGGCTGGGGCACGGCGCTTGTGTAAGCGCCCCACAAAGAACAAGGCAGGCATATTTCAACCTGCTCTAGATATCACACATCTCCTGTCACGCCGGCAAGCCAGCCAAGAACAGTCCTGGTGGGAAGTGTCCCTCCCCCCCGGCACACTCGCGGTACCTGCCAGTTATATATATCCTCGACCAAATGGTCCTGGCGACAGTGGCTTCCCCCACAAAGCTTCCTGCTGCCTCCACACCGTTGCAAAGCAAGTTATTTTCACGCTGCCCAACTCCAGCAGGAAGCACTGGCCGGCCCGGGATAAAAAGGCTGCTTTCTGCTTGGCGTCGTGTCCGCGCGCCACCCTCAAGAGGAAGAAAACAAGCCGTCCTGCTGCCAGGTCCCTCCACAGTCAGGCCAGGACTTTGCACAAGGGCAAAAGTGCCAGAGAGTCAGGAGCGTGGAGGGCGAGGAGCGCCGGTCCAAGCCAGGCTCGGCAAACTCTTGGACGTGCCTCAAGCCTCCAGGAAGGGCTGGAAACCGTCTCCCCCGCGGTTGTAACTCACCCCAGGCACCCTGCGTATCCACCGCCTAAGGGGCATCTCCCCGCCTGAGCCATCCCCCGTGTTTCGTGGCACTGCCCACCTTCCCCTCCGTACCCCAAGGGCTTTTTGAAGGCACATGCACCGCACCGCCGAGCACCGAAGAGCAGGGGGGATGTTTCGATGCTCGACATTGCTCTTTTATAATCGGCCCCGCCAGCCCGCTCTTGAGGACAGCCGCTGCCTCGAGCCCCTCGTCATCCTACACAGCCGCCAGTCCACGAACGCCCAGCGAAGCGGTGGGAGCTCCTCGCCCCTGCTCACTTCGCCAGGAGCTGGAAGAGCCGTGCGGCTTGCCGGCGGGGCGGACAGAGGCTCGGAGATGAGCAGACGTAGCCCGGGCACTCCAGGCACGGGACTTTGCTGTCCAACTTGTTTTGGAAAAGCAGCGCTCGATGAAAAGCAGACGCACAAACGGGGCTGAGGGATGGAAGGGAGCTTCGCAGGGAGGGAGCACAAAAGGAGGAGGAGGGAAAGCCTTTTGGTCGGACACCGGAGCCTGCTTCCAGGAGGGGGGACGGGCTCGGGTTCAGTCCCCCGAGCTGAAGTCCTGGATTCAGTGTCCCGGGGGGTGAACGGCCGGTGCTGGTGGGAGCCGTCGCCCCCGCGCTAACGGCCCCGGCATGGCGAAGGATGCAAGGAGGGCCGTCCGACCTGCAGAGCCCGGCGCTTCCCGTCTGCTCCTCCAGAAGCAGCGCCGGACCCGGGCGCGGGGATCGCCACCGCGCGCGCCACACCGCCACCCCCAGCAAACCCGGCCCCAAACGTGCCACGGACCGCGCCAGGCTCCCCCTCCCAGGGACTTCTTCTACACTTCAATGGTTGTGTGACCATTAAAGTTCAAACTGAAGGGCTCTGGCAAACTTCAAAATCAGCCAGTTTGCTTTTCCTTAAATACTCGCAAATAAAAGCCCAACCCATCCAGGCGATAAAGCACACCCGCGTGCACGCGTGCATACACGTACGCACGGTACACCTCAACTTCTCCCGAACCCAGCCTCCCATTTCAAGGGCACAGATAAAAATTAAAAAAAAAAAACCCCAAACCCGAGCACTACTCACGGAGGCTGGCGACAAATTCCTTCTTCAAGCTTGTGCTTTTACATCGTGGAGAGCAAGGACCACCTCTCGGAGCATGTGGGAAAGGTTTGCAGAGAGAGGGGGAGAGAGGCTGCTGCTCCTTGATGCTCTCTAGCTCCCGCGAGCAAGCACACAGCGCTCTCACCAGCTATCTCCCCGCGCAGGCTGCTGTAGCTAAGATTTATGTGCAGCGCTCAGCCATGTGAAAAATGTAGACAGCGCCAATGACCCGCTCTGGGCTGAGATTCGGCTTAAAGCGACAGTCCTGTTTTCAGAGCCGCTGCTCTCGGGCGACTGCGCCCTTGCCAGGCTGGGCAGGGAGCGTGCGCGCGGGCGAGGGAGTCAATTGAACGGGTCGTCTCCCCCTCATTTAACTGCCATGATCCTAATGTTATTAACTGAAGTTCCTAAACACGCTCCCGAGCTCTGCGAATATTTAGCTTTCCCTCCACCTCCTCACCCACCTACCACTGCACACACTTCGTCTTATAAATAGATTAATATCCATTTTGCCAAAAAGCGGCTCCGCAAATACGCGCTCTGCTCTGCAGCCGCGGGCATGCCGTGCCAGGAATGCCGTTGTGTTTGAACAGGTGCAGCGTGCCAGTTGGGAGCCGTGGGCACAATGTAAAATAAAATAAAATAAAATAAAATAAATAGAAAGGCTGTTTCTCCTTCCTCCTACTCGCTGCTTTTCAATGTCATTTCTGTTCCCCGTTCTTCCCCTGCCACTGCAAAAGCCCACCTTGCTTTCACCCTCACATGAGTCGATCTTAACTCATTTGCAGCTGAACTAAGTGGACAAGCAGGCCGTTTCTTATTGCAAGGGGGTTGTAAGGAGAGCTCAGCCAAGAGGGAGATGCATCGCAGAACCGCTGTCCCCCAAAGAACCAGTGCCCATTTTACAGATGGGGACAGAGGGGCAACCAAAAGTGGAGCAACCTGCCCCAGGTGACGCACCAGGTGGAAGAGCCGACGTGGGAGCAGAACCAAGATCCCTCAGCTCAACCCGCTGGGCCGCCCAGACGCACTACACCTGGCCCCTGCCCCCCTTGCAGGGCTCTCAGGCCCTGCACAAAGGAGGCTCCCAGGGAAATATCTGAAATTATTAGGAAAAACTCACTAGGAGGGTGGTGAAGCACGGGAACAGGCTACCCAGAGAGGTGGTGACATCTCCATCCTTAAGACCCGACTCAACAAAGCCCTGGCTGGGATGATGGAGTTGGGGCTGGTCCTGGTTTGAGCAGGGGGGTGGACTCGATGCGACCTCCTGAGCTCCCTTCCAGCCCCCGTTGTG